>NC_057795.1:545056573-545060537 GCF_018294505.1 Triticum aestivum
ATAAAGGGCTCGGATTCGAGCCGCGCCGGTCGCCGGATAAGTATATGGATAGGTGGATTGGATAGAACTAGAAGCGGCGCAAGCGCGACGCGAGTGGATGCATCCCGTTGGCCTTTGCGGCGCGCAGACGGTGCTCGATAGATGCCCAAGTCGACGTGAACACGGCTAGGCAGTGCAGACCCGGGGAGAAGCAGGTCGTCGTTGGTGAAGCAGGTGGGGTTCATGCGGTTGGTGCCGCTCGAGCAGACAAAGTCAGGGATACTACTTGGCCGCCGGCTCTTCTGTCCCGGCCGTGCATCATCCACATCCGCGCATAAACTCGAGCGCGCCGTGCTAAACACAGCTTCAGTACAAACTAGCGCGTCACTGTCAGCTCCGGTCGTGCTTTCTGTTGGGAAACTTGGGCACAAGTCATTGGCCCATTATAGACCAAGTCCCTCCACTTAACGTTAAAGTGGGCACTTATCCCTCCATCCCTAGATATCTCTACTCTTAATGAAGCAGTTGGTGAATAGTCCGCCGGTTATTTTTCGCTGGTTTTATTTTGCCTCACCACTTTCGTTGGTTTTATTTCGCTGGTTTTATTTCGTCTCCCTCACACCTGCCTTTTCGCTTCACTACCCACATAAACCCATCAGATTAGTTATCATATAAAAAATAAATCATAATCAATGAAGTATTGATGATCAGATTAGTTACCATATAAAAAATAAATCGCAATCAATCAAGTATTGATGGGATATTTCCTTATATTGATGTGATTTTCCCTTTCTTATCATCAATCATCTCTACTGCCTAAAAAAATGCGTAGCTTTCCTTTTCCTGCCAACCGACCGCGTTCCGTCTCCCTACATCCGCCCTCGTTGCTCTGCCTCCCGCACGAAAAAAACCCTCTCGTTTGACCTCCCCTCAACCCCGTACGATGGAAAAACCCAGCCGCCTGCTTCCCTCCTCTCGACCGCTCCATACGTCCAGACCGCGGCCCCATCCCCATCCTCCTCTCACGTCACGGCGGCCGATTGACTGCCGCCACCACCCTCCTACTCTCTCGCCGCCGCCGTCCTTCCGCTCGCTCGCTGCCGCCATCGCCACCAATCCCGGCGAAGGCGCCGTTGTTGCTATGTCGCCTCCTTTCCCCATACAAGCCTGACCATGGCAACGACGCCCTCTCATGTGTCCCACGGTGAGGTTTGGGGAGATGCGACCACAATCCAGTAGGGATCTCACCGCGGACCCGTCCGCTGGGATGGGTGTTGCCTCCGTTGCGAATGGGATCGAAGGGAGGGACTACTTCATCGTCAAGGTCGGCGAGGCAGTGGCCGATTGGGAGCCCGGTTGTGAACATGGGAGTTCGTCCCCATGGAGGCGGCGGCCGTGGAGATTGGATGTGAAGCAACCCCACTTGCCGGTGGTGGAGGCTTGCCGTCCATGTGATCCTTTCTTCTCCCAGTATCCCCATTCCTTGCCTCCCATTACAAAAGCGAGCATGAATGAGAGCAAGGGCTGATTTTCATCAATTCATTTTTCATATTTTTAGTTGCTTTTTTGAGATTATACAAGATGCTCCCGATCTATTTTGTCAAATTACTTGGATCGTCTTATGGAATTGACAGCCATCGTATTTTTCACCTCATGTTATTTCTTAATCCTTGTCCCACTAGGCATCCACTACATGTTTGGTAATGACGTGATGTTGAGGCGGCTAGGAGAAGCTCAGCAGCCAGATCAAGGGCTATCGAGATGGATCTGGGAGCCAAGCAGTAGTTCTTCTGTTAAATTTTGGTTATTATCTTTTCTATTATTACGATTGTGGGATGGTTGATTTTGACTCGGTGTAACATTTGCATTTGTTTCCTCAGCTTGTTGGCGTAGATGCTTGGCACGGCGGCAACTAATCAAGAGCGAGGGCAGTGCACATCAGAGCTACACTGAATGTAGCGAGCCAACCACGAATTGGGTATGTTCACATGAGGGGTGTGAGAGGAGAGGAACATTAACATTTTTCATGATTTGGATGAAAATTTCAGTTCGTAGTTTCTCCGTACGTGGAACACACTAGCGGTACTCATGGGCTTAGTATGAAAGTAGCGCCAGCAGAATCAGTAGGTTGGATGGGAAGGCGGTTGTTGCCCTTATCCCTTGGTGCTAGCCTACCGTGGCAGCCTCACTAACTTGCTCATTGCGAATACGAGTTCGTGGGGTCGCGAGTTGTTGCAGATTTGTTTTTATCACTTTTTACAATATTTATTGATGTATCCCTAACTCATCGAGTCATTTTTAGCTTTGATTTCCCATATACGCCAGCCTAAATATCCCATGATCAGAATATTTGCATGGTTAGTGGACATTGTCCCTTTCTTTCTAATGTTTAGTATTTTATATTGCCGATAGGAATAATTTTATCCGCTTGATTTTGGAAGTACACATAGGTAGGTCAACATATTTTGTAGCTCTTTTAGATGTAAAAGCATGTGTTGCATAAGAAATTATTATCTTCCAAGCATACTCACATTTCACTAACAAATAGGGGGAGGTTCAGACTTCAAAGCAATGATAAAAAGGTTTGTTCCTCACTCTTTTGTTGGAATTTTAGTTCCAAGTTAACATGATTTCTTATCCGCTTCATAAGTCATGCATTTGCTTAATTAGGTGATAAGTAGAGCAAAAAAAATTGATCATGTTATTGTGGGGTTTGTTTAAACTCCAGCATAAGGAATTCTGGTTTAAGAAAAAAGACTTTTGGCTTTTTTAATTACAAATTGATTGCAACATGGTGTTAGTATGTGATTTCTCACATCTGGTTATAATATTTGTGAAGACGTGCATTGCACGTGCACTTGGAAGCGGGCCCGTGGCCCGTGCCGGACGGCGCTGACGCTGACCCGGGCCACCTCCTCCGCGTATTCTTGAAGCTGTGGCTGACCGATTTACATGAAATTAATTACCTCAGTTCTGGTGGCAAATATAATACACATAATCCATATTGTTATGCGCTAGCATGTGTGTGAAATAGATGGATTATGGTCCTGTACCCAATAAGATAGATATGTGTGTGTGTTAGAGAGAGGAGAGGGGGAGAGAGTGTGAGGAAGAGGGAGGGAGAGTGTGTGTGAGGATTTGATGGTAAAAAAGGTCGCCAATGTCGTAATATTGAACTCTTAAAGTTAATGTGGACCCGTTGCAACGCACGGGCGTTCTTGTAGTATAAAGAGGAGAGCACCCTGTGTATGTACAGTTGATGTTGATTAATAAAGAAAGACTCTCCTCTACTTCTCTGTGTCAATTTACTCTCTGTACCTGTGGATGATCGACTACGACGTTCACTCCCACTCTGCAACCCTGGACCGGACTCGCCGGCATGAGTTGCGGAACACGTTATCAGTACGCTTCGCTCCACCAACTCTCCGTCAAGCCTACGTCAAGCCTGCATCACGCAGGCTTTCGTCGATCCCGCAGAGGTATAAGATCCGATCCCCACTCTTTGCAAAAATGGATTCATCTCGTTCTCGCGATTCCGTTTTTGCGATTAGTTTATTTTTTCGGATAAATCAACCTATGGTGTGGATTTCTCTCCCAAAAACTGAGCGGACGAATACGTCACCGACCAATGTCGATGTTTTTGGATCACGAGAGACTTGTTGACTACACTATACGGGAGTCGGTACAGATTGTGACCGAGATGATCACGGTACCACCGCAATGCACCCGTTGTGCCACGCGCCGTCGATGTTCCCGATGAACACGATGATGTTTTTGAGATCCCGACACCGGCGTCGCTGTCCCAAGCAACATGGCCATACCCGTGCCCGATGCACATTCGTGCCGCCGTGGGCCCTGCTGGTCCCGGCTGCTGGCCGCCTCTGCGTGCGCGTGAGGTAGCCGCGCCCGGCTGGCTGGCTTGGCACATGTCGCCGCCACCGCCGCGCCGTGGCCGCAGGCCCCGCTGGCCGCGCCGTGCCACTGG
>NC_057795.1:545060931-545080790 GCF_018294505.1 Triticum aestivum
CGCCGTGCCGCACCGTGCGTGCGCACGGGCCTGTCGAGGCCGCCGCCGCTCAGGCGCTAGGAAACCCTAACGACCCTGAGCTGGCGAGCAGGCCGGCCCAACGGGCTGCTGTGGACCGGGCCCCTTTTTCCTTTCCCTCTAAAAAACAAAAAAACGGGGGGAGGGAGGTGGGGCTGGCTACACGGGCCGACTGCCCATTTCGGCCTGCGAGCGCACTGGACCAGGCCAGAGAGCACCACGCGCGCGCGATTCTTTGCATTTGAGCCCCTGTAGTTTCCAGATTTTACGCATGTTTTATTCCTGCTGTAATATTTCGCGTAGAAGCCCCTGGAACTGTCTGTTTTCGCTGAAAATGCATATTTTGGCTTTAAAATGCCTCGGGAATTCACTTTTTGGGCTATTTTTCATGTACAAAATGCGATTAACATGCTATATTCTGTAAACATGTTTTATTGTATGATTCTACTACCATAGATTAATTGTTTAGCACTCTTAATCATTTAGTAAGTCATATAATAGCATGTTTTAAATATTGGAACGTCTTTTTATTGAATAAGTTTATCAACATCGCTTTGTGCAAAAGATTACCTGCTGTAATCTCATGATTTTTGCATAAATCGCAGATGGCCGGAATTGTCCACAAGGAGTTTGCTGAGTTGGCCTAGACAGGGCTGAATTACCTGTCATGGTCCTCGGACTGCGAGATCTTTCTCCAGGGCAGAACCCTCCTAAGGGCAATCGGTAAGGGGGCCCAGCTGGCCGCCACTGATCCCAAGTTCGAAACTGAGAATGCGTAGGCTCTGCACTTTCTCCGTCATCACCTGTCACCTACTCTGAAAGATGAGTATATGGCTGAGCGCAGTGCTTCTGGCCTATGGACCGCTCTTAAGCAGCGGTTTGAGCGGTTGAAGTACACTATGAAGCCACGTGCAGAGGCAGAGTGGATCCGTCTGAGGTTTGCAGACTTCAAGACGGTTGGGGAGTACAATTCGGCTCTACACCGGATTTGTACGACTCTTCGGTTGTGTGGTACTGAGATTACCGACTCCCAGAAGATTGAGAAAACCCTATCCACTTTCCACCCCAACGCGGTCCAGTCCTCACGAAACTACCGCCAGGGGAACTACATGAGGTATTCAGAGTTGATTGACGTCCTCCAGGTGGCGGAGGCGCAGGATGAGGTTCTCAAAAAGAACTTTGTCGCGCAACCACTTGGGGGGAGGTCTCGCCAGGAGGTGAACGCTCTCAAAGTCCGCAAGCCTCAACAGAAGAAGAGGGGCCGCAAGGGCAAGAAGAAGGGCCCTCACCCTCCTGCCCCAGCTAAGCAGAACAAGGCGGGCAAGGGAAGGCAGAGGCCTCAGGACTGCTTCTGTTGTGGCTCGGTGGAGCATTTCTCCCGCCAGTGCCGCGCACCACAGGAGGTGGTTGATGCATATAAGGCTCGGAAGGCGCGTGAGATGCACCTCGCCTTGGTTCAGGAGGGAGCACCACCGGCGCTCAAGGCGGCACCCGTGATGATCGCTACTCCCCCTGCTGCGCCTATAGAGGCGACCCCCGTGGTGCCCATTGCGGCAGCCTTGGCGGTCTCTACCGACGCCCACGTCGCCATGGAGGTTGACCACATGGTCGCCTCGGCGGCGGAGCTGCCACTAGACATTGATGCTGCCTCCAAGATGATTTCTAAGGAGGATCAGCTCACTAGTATGGAGATTGCGGCTGAAGTGAATGGCTTCTTCACCGAGTCCACTTAGCATACCTCTTTGGTTGTCATGATTCCGTGATTTGATACAATAAAATTGAATAAATTCAATTTGGTTGTAAGCTCTAAGAGAGCATAAACTTATTATTTACTTTGGCGATTGGATGACATTTATTCATTTATTCCATTATTTATACATGATAGCATGTTATGTTCTGAGATGTGTGCATTTATTTTTAATATATTTCTTCCTCATTATATTAATTAGATGTCATATTTTGGAACGCGTGTGGCGCCCGAATGGAGGAAACGTGCCTTGCCAATAGCGCCACCACTCATACCATTTTACGAGAAACTAAGTACTTTGAGTCCATTAAAAAATCTCCGGGAAGTATTATGACAATCGCCGGCTGCGGTTCTCACATAGTTGGCTCCGGACGAGCCACTATTATACTCCCCATGGGAACAACTTTCATCATTAATGATGCTTTGTTGTACCCGGAGTCGACTCGTACTCTTTTGAGCTTTAGAGACATCCACGCTAATGCTTTCCATGCTGAGACCGATGATGAAAATGACAAGGAGTGCCTAGTCATCACAAAGCGGGATGCCGGTGGTAAACATGGTATCGAAAGGCTCCCTCCATTCGACACAGGGCTATACTACACTAAAATAGTAGCACCGCCCGTGTACACTACCTCAAGACTGTTTTTAGAAGCTCTGAACTCTTCTGCCTCTGGCACGATAGGTTAGGCCACCCCAGACTTAGGATGATGAGAAATATAATTAACAACTCGCATGGTCATAATGTTAATGTGAAGAACTTCCTGAATCCCGATGATTTCGTATGCTCCGCATGTGCCACGGGGAAGTTAGTCATTAGGCCATCGCCCCTCAAGGTGAGGGATGAAATCCCCGCGTTCTTGGAACGTATCCAAGGGGACATATGCGATCAAATTCAGCCCCGGCTGTTTCGGTACTCTATGGTGCTCACCAATGCTTCCTCTGGATGGTCTACTGTTTTTCTGTTGTCAACACAGAACCATGCCTTTGCAAAGCTGATCTCTCATATCATACAAATGAGGAATAATTTCCCTGATTATCGTATAGAGTCTATTCGAATGGACAACGCCGGAGAATTTACTTCAAAGGCGTTCGATGATTATTGCATGGCAATGGGAATCAAAGTTGCGCACTCGGTACCGCATGTTCATACACAAAATGGACTTGCCGAGGCATTGATCAAAAGAATTAAATTCATTGCCCGACCGCTCCTTCAGAGTTGTAATTTACCAACTACATGTTGGGGCCACGCGGTGTTACACGTGGCCAATCTCATCAACTTTAGACCGTCGGCCTACAACATCCACTCTCCTATTCAGCTTGCGCAAGGGTCGGCACCGAAAATTTCCCACCTTCATAGGTTCGGTTGCCAGGTATATGTACCAATACCACCAGCTCAGCGATCGGTGATGGGCCCGCTCCATAAGTCGGGGATATACGTTGGTTATGAGACTGCGTCCATAATCAGGTATCTGGACCCCATGACAGGTGACTGTCACACGGCTCGTTTTGCTGATTGCATTTTTGATGAGGATTTTTTCCCAACTTTAGGGGGAGAGAATCAACCCCTTGATGCTAAAAGTCGAGAAATCACATGGCAAGCCACGAGGATCCACGCTCATGACCCGCGCACTGCTGAGACTGAGAGAGAAGTCCAAAAGATAATAGATTTGAAGTCATTAGCAAATCAACTGCCCATTTACTTTAGTGACTTAAAGACCATGACAAAGTCGCATGTGCATGTGTGCAATGCACCGGAAAGGGTTGAAATACCGAAAGCAAATGATGGTATACCCGCTCCCATCCATAGGACTAAAGGACGAGAAATCCGGCTTCTCAAATCCCAAGTACTCGGGGACGCCTGACGAAAAAGGATAAGAGAGATTTATCACAGCCTGTCACCAAAGTGCCCCAAAGTGAAATGGGGAGCCTGTTTGAGACCTGACACAAGTACGGAAAATTCAGTGCACGAACTTCCGGACTTAAACTTTCCCATAGGGGAAACACCCAGCGGAGATGTGAGCGCACACATCGGCGCGGGAAATCTAAAGGACCTTGCTCCGATAATGGGAAATTTGGTAGAGCAAGTGTTTGCGCCGGATGCGCTCCATGACGAAATGGCCATAAATTATATTGATACGGGGGAGTCCCTGAACCGAGCAACAGTGATTGTCGACATCAACTTTGCTACGAAAATTGCCTCAATCATAGATCTTGACCCTGAGCCTAACACGCTCGCTGATTGCAAGAAAAGGTCAGATTGGAAAGATTGGCAGCAGGCAATTACTGCCGAATTATTATCTCTCAACAAAAGGAAGGTGTTCGGACCAGTTTGTCGAACTCCTCCCCACGTTCGCCCTATTGGCCATAGGTGGGTTTTTGTTCGAAAGAGAGATGAGAATAATAAGGTAGTACGGTACAAAGCAAGGCTCGTCGCTCAAGGGTTCACTCAACGACCAGGTGTCGATTTTGAGGAGACTTATTCCCCGGTCATGGATGGAGTTACCTTTAGATACTTGATCTCGATGGTAGTAAACATGGGCTTGAAAATGAAACTAATGGATGTTGTCACTGCTTACCTGTATGGTAACTTGGATTCGAACATATACATGAAGGTTCCAGAAGGTATCCCTGTTCCAAACCATGATAGAGCAAACAAGGGTCTATAAAGTGTCCAACTTCAAAAGGCATTGTACGGACTCAGACAGTCTGGTAGAATGTGGTACAATCGCTTAAGCAATTTCCTTCATGAGAAGGGCTACACGAGAAATAAAGATTGCCCATGTGTTTTTATACGGCGATCCCAAGATGGATTCTGTATAATCTCGGTGTACGTGGGCGATTTAAACATAATCGGTACGCCTGAGGATATTGAGGAAGCGAGTTCCTACATGATGTTGGAATTCGAGATGAAGGATTTGGGTAAAACCAAGTTATGTCTAGGTCAGCAACTTGAACATCCCCCTGATGGGATTCTAGTGCACCAGTCAGCCTACACCCAGAAGGTGTTGGAAATATTTGGATTTGATAAGGCATATCCTTCTAAGACCCCGATGATCGGAAGATCTTTACAGCCAGACAAGGACCTGTTCAGGCCAAAGGAAGAGGGGGAGGAAACTCTGGGACCAGAGGTTCCTTACCTGAGTGCAGTTGGAGCACTCATGTACCTCGCAAATTGTACACGACCAGACATAGCTGTCGCCGCCAGTTTGCTTGCTAGTTACAGTTCTGAGCCTACTAAGAGACATTGGAAAGGCACCAAGGATATCTTCCGTTACCTGTACGGGACCAAAGATCTTGGCATGTTTTAGAAGGAATCAAGACCTATCTCTTATAGGCTATGCTGATGTTGGGTGTCTGTTGGACCCACATACTTCTTAGTCATAGACTGGATATGTTTTCGATTGTGGTGTGGAACCGTGTTTTCCCGAAAATCTTCCAAGTTGAGTCTTGTATTGACTTTCACGAACCATGTGGGCTGAGCGCCGTACAAACCCCTACCATTATCTTTGAAGATAATACTGAGTGTGTTGCACACATTCAGATGGTTATGTGAAGAGTAATCCCATAAGGAATATTAATCCTAAGTTCTTCTATGCACATGAGATGCAGAAGATGAACGAGGTGAGAATCTTGCATGCTAAGTCCGGTGCTAATCTTGTTGATTTATTCACTAAATCATTACCGATGCCATCTTTCGAGAGATGTGTGCATAGAATCAGTATGATGAGACTTAGGGAGATGCAAGGTTCAGGGGGGAGAAAATTCACAAACTCATCGTTAAAATCTCGGTCCCGATGATCGAGTACTCAACTTGATGGTTGAGTGGATTGTACTCTTTTTCCCTTGAGTGAGTTTTCCTAATGTTTCTCACACGACGTTTTTGACGAGGCAATTCGTGCAACATAACAACGTATACTATGTGCTCTTTCTCCATATTTTTCCCACTGGGTTTTTCGGAGTTTTGAGACATGGATATACGGATAACTGCCCAAGGGGGAGTGTTGGGAAACTTGGGCCTTAGATGGAACAAGTCATTGGCCCATTATAGACCAAGTCCCTCCACTTAACGTTAAAGTGGGCACTTATCCCTCCACCCCTAGATATATAAAGAGGAGAGCACCATGTGTATGTACAGTTGATGTTGATTAATAAAGAAAGACTCTCCTCTACTTCTCTGTGTCAATTTACTTTCTGTACCTGTGCATGATCGACTACGATGTTCGCTCCCGCTCCGCAACCCTGGACCGGACTCGCCGGCATGAGTTGCGGAATACTTTCAAAAGATGGAAACGACTTTTTTTGCTGATGGTTGGGCGCCACACATGGGCCCAAGGGGACGCTCGGGTGGCGGCGAGGGGGGCCCGGAGGGCAGCGCGACGGCGTCAGCACGCGACGTGGTCGGCTGGAGATTACTAGGGCTAGATGATTGATTATTTTCTCCCAGCAATTGTAATTGGAGGCGGTTGCTACGATACTAGTATTTCAGACGTAAATATCTGTGGTTTCTGGTGATGTCAGTGGTGGAGACTGAGCAATGGTACGATCGCATTCTTTGCTGGAATTATCAGCACGGTCACCAGAGGCCAGACTTTTTGGAACAAACAAAAGGCCAGATAGGACAGGCAGCAATGACGTATCTAAGTCTCGAACAGACACATCGGCAATTTTGTCGGTTGCATCCCTAAGATTTCTTCATAAAAAGGCATTTTCATTCAAACGTTAAATCCCTAAGACGGGTAGCAGATCATACTCCCTCCATTTTTATTTATTCCACGTATTAGTTTTGGTTAAAGTCAAATTTTGTTAACTTTTACAAAAAATTTAGACAAAAATATTAATATATACAATAACATAAGGCTGGCCATAGTGGGGGTAACATAAGTAGTATCATGCACTTGGGTGCAAACATGCTTATGTGGCAGGCAATTAAAGAAGAGAGAGATGGTTATAGTAACATAGGTAGATACCGTAACATAATAAATGTGTTGCTACTATGTGTCATTCATGGCAATAAATGAGACCACCCATGATACTAATCTATGATACTATGCACTATAGAGGTTGTAACATAGACTAGTAACATATGCATGTTACTAGTCTAAGTTACTCCCCACTATGACCAACCTAACAACATCATTAGATCCGTTATTGAATGTACTTCCACATCATATCAATTTGTTATGTTAAATGCTTATATTGTTTTCTATAAATTTGATTAAACTTTACGAAGTTTAACTTTAGTCGATCTAGTATGCAGAGTAAATAAAAATGGAGGGAGTACGTGGCTATTGACTAGCAGATGAAGAACATCATGTTCCATACACTTCTTAGGAGTAAACTAGAAGGCGGCGCAATGGTATGATCGCATTCTTTTTTTCTCTCGAATATGCATGAGTCTACATATTATATATTAAAGAAGAAAGGCAAAAGAGTGCCTCCACCAAGATTACACAAGTTTCTTACACTTACTCCTCACTACTCGCCCACCTATGCAAACTATGGAAGAAAGGGCCGACATTCCCTTTAAACTTTCCAGCTACCGACTAGGACAAACCTTCGGTACGAACTCTACCTAGAAGCACCTCCCTCGACGGTGATGCTCCATCAAACACAATAGCGTTATGATGCTTCCACAGTTCCCAGAGCGTAAGGATAAAGATGGTATGAAGATCCTTGTGCCGTAGGTTATCTGGTCCATGCTTATCCCGAAGCCAAGTGTGTAGGGAGTCTTGCACCGTCGGCGTCCACTCCGGCTTTCCCAACACCGCACACGCCACCGCCCATGTTGATCTAGCAAACACGCAAGTAAGAAGCACGTGGTTGATCGTTTCGTCCTCCTGGTCGCACAGGGGGCAAGCATCTTGATGCGGTAGCCCTCTCCTCGCAAGTCTATCTGAGGTCCAGCACCAGTCTCACAGGGCCAGCCAGGTGAAGAACTTGCAAGTGGAAGGCGCCCTGGAAGTCCAAGTCATCTCCGCCATTGGCGCCACCGTACGGCCCCAAAACTTTGCCGCGTATGCCGACCTCACCGAATAGTTACCATTGTTCTCCCAGGCCCAAGATATCTTATCTGGCACGCCCACGTCCGGCACCCACATGCTCACTCTAAGCCATAATGAGAGGAACTCCATCAATGCCCCCTCACCCATCTCCGGTCCAACGTCAAGCGCCCATGATCCTTCCTCGACTGCCGGGGCAACAAGCCTCGTAGATTTTGCGCGCGGCAGTACCATGGCATAAATATTTGGCGCAAGGTCTTGAACTCTCATGCCACCAATCCAACGGCCCTCCCAAAAGAGTGTGGTAAGACCGCAGTGCACGTCACTCGTGGCTGCAGCCTGGAACAAAAGTCTCGCTTCCGGTGGAGCCCTAATCTTGAACTCGCTCCATGGTCTACTCGTGTCCACCCTTTGCAACCAAAGCCATCTAGTGTGCATGGCCACATTGAGCCATGTGAGGTTAGGCAGGCCCAAACCACCAGCCAATTTCGGTGAACAAACCGAGTCCCAGGCGACAACACAGTTTCGACCATTGGCAGTGGCCCTCCTACACCAAAGGAAACCTCTGCACACCTTGTTCATTGCTGCGATGGTCTTCAATGGGAGGTCCAGCGCCATCATCGCATGTATGGGCATGGCGCATAGCACAGACTTAACCAAAGTAAGTCGTCCACTCTTTGGCATAAGGGCTGCCTTCCACTTAGGTAGGCAGTTAGCCATCTGATCAACCAAGTACTACAACTGAGCCGGTGTTTGCTTTCTCAAAGTCAGAGGTAATCCCAAGTATTTGATTGGAAATGACCCTCGTGGATAGCCCAACTCCTGACTCGCCATAGTGATTTCCTGATCATTGCATCTTATTGGGAGGGCAGCTGATTTCCTCATGTTAATCCACAAACCTGACGCCTCCCCAAACATGGTGAATATCCGCTTGCTAACCTCCAGCTCCACCGGTGTAGGTTTGATGAACACCGCCATGTCATCCGCAAAGATCGAGAGACGCTGCCTCAAACCTCTTTGGACCAAGGGTTCCAGAATACCCCTCATTGTGGCCCGGTCAAACAGCCTCTGCAGTGGCTCCAGCGTAAGAATAAAGAGCATCGGCGAAATTGGGTCACCTTGTCTCAACCCTTTGAAATTATATATGGTGTCCCCGGGGTCTCCATTCACCATGATCTTCGTGGAGGAAGTTGCAAGTAGTCCACATTCTTGACTGGGATTGCCGTTTGTGCTGGTCAAATGTGGCTCTGATCGATCAGATCGGCCACATTCTCGTGAGGATTATCAGCACCGGTCACCGGAGGCCAAGGTTACGGTGACCATGATTGAGCATCGAAGTCTTGAACAAACATGTCTCTTATGGCTCCTATTTGTTTAAAAAGGTAGAATAATATAGTTGCCTGGTTAATTTACGAAAATTCAAGTGAAAACTATTACACAACACTTCTATAAATAGGGCACCCTAGTCGACCAGGATATCCACAGGACCCATACACTGAGGAGAGGACATCGTCGAGGTTGCTTATAGTGTCATTGTCGTCACCTCTCCTCAAGCAAGTGCCTCCGACTTCACCACGGATGCCTATCAAGACCCCTCCAAACGAACGGCATATGAGAACCCTGTTCGACATATGCCAAATAGCCGGCCAAACGCGTCGAGGATGAGGTTGTGCCAACTTCGGTTGCAAAACTCACAGAAGAAAAAAGCATGCCTTGCACCAACATATCTTAACATGTTCATCACATGGCATCGTTGCCGCATCGCCCCGCGACGCCACATCTCTAACTTCACACTTACACTACTACAGAAATGCCTAGCAGTGTCGGGTGGGAAAAGCCAAGTAGTGGCGGGCAAGGCTCTCAGGGCCGCCCACCACTGACCTCCCACCACTGTTAGGCCATGAGCAGTGGCGGGCTCTAGGTCGTGCCCGCGACAGCATTTCGTGTTTCCCTCCACAGGATTTGCGCTGCCGTGGCGGTCCTTTTCTACCGCTCGTCACTGCTACTATTGCATGCCAATATGATTGAAGTACCGCATATTGCACCTGGATGATATCATCATATTGCATTTGATACATAAATTCTGGTTTGTACGTTGATCCACATACACGCACCACGTTAGAATGATTTCAGATTAATGAAAAGTAGCAGTTATAAAATATAACAAGTGCATTACAATAATTAATAAACATATATATGTTGCACTCATCACATAATTAATGGTTTGACGAGTTTTTTTGTTGTGAAATGAGTGTTGGCAGATGTTCAACAAGTAGACCGTTAGTAGAAGCTGCACATACTACATAAATTAGTACTTGATGGAACGAACAGGGACAAACGGGCCGCTTGCTTTGTAATTGGAGATTTGGCCTCTTGAAGAGCCCATTGCACAACCTCAGCGGGAGTGGATATGGTGGTTGTACTCATACCCGGCCAGATCCTCAGCCTCTCATCCGGTGTTGCCTCCGCAAGGATGCACACTGCAAGGTCAATAAACCACCTCTCTGCAATCTTCTCAATCGCTGTGAGAGAACAATGGGCCATTGAAACACTTTTGACCCAAGCTAACATCGCCTCCTTGAGGTGCTCTGCCCAATACTTTTCCCATGTCTATAGATAGTGCTTCTCCATGTCCACCGCAGAGACCCCCTCCCACAAATCTTCTGGCGGTCCCATCTGTTATTTTTAGCAGACAATAACATTCAAAATATATACATATAGAAAAGATCACAAGGTTAATATATAAACATATGACACTCGTGCATATAAAGTAGAGATCACAAGGTAACAATCATTGTGTCATGACATAGTTTAATGTTTTTCACGGTTTACTAGACTAGAAAGGAGCATGCATATCGCCATGTTGATGTTTCATTCTCATGTCTTATTCTTCTTGACTCTCTGCCCCGCAGTAGAACATCCCCTCATCCCTCACTGCATGGCGATTGATGATATTTGTTAGCAGTCTGTGAAGGCGCTCGTGCTCTGTCCAAAAGTGAGCTAACTTAACTTCCTTCTCATTGTCTTCGGGCCATTTCTACAACATTGAATCACTTCTTTATAGTGCTCCAGCACGCACATAGTCATCCATCAAGACCATGGCATAGTAGGCAGACATGTGCATGATTTCGCCTTTCGGTTGTCGCCGGCAACAAAAGCTAGTGTTAAAGTTGTATTGCGAATGCGGCATGTTTTTACGGTCGCACTTATGATACATCAGAAGAGTAGAATTGAGAATTTCTTCATATCGGTCCATGGCTTCTTAGGGCCTCTCCTGGTGTTAAATAAGCTCGGCTGTCCCACACTACTAGGAAAAGGCTTATAGGTAGACATTTAGCAGCAGCGTTGGGTAAATACCCCATGCTACTGCTATTTAGCAGTAGCGCCTAACATAACCAGCGCTGCAAGCGCATGTTAGCAGTAGCACATGGTTTCACTACTAGGAAAAGGCCTACTAGTGGCGCACCAGTTTTTCCTACTAATGGCGCACTACTGGTGTGCCACTAGTACCACGCCACTAGTATTATATACTAATGGCGCACCACTGGTGCGCCATTAGTATCTGGTATACTAATGGCGCACCACGCCGTGCGCCATTAGTATAGAGCAGCATGCGCCATTAGTATGCCTCCAAGCGGGCCATATCTACTCATGTGCTTTGGCATACTAATGGCGCACTGTGGGGTGATGCGCCATTAGTATCCTTTGGCATACTAATGGCGCACTGTGGGGTGATGCGCCATTAGTATCCTTTGGCATACTAATGGCGCACTGTGGGGTGATGCGCCATTAGTATCCTTTGGCATACTAATGGCGCACTTTGCGGTGATGCGCCATTAGTATGAATATTAGTTTTTTTTTGATTTTTGCACAGGTTACAAAATGTATTATTGGACAAAATATAGACAGCACCACACAGCAACAGCAGATTCATCGAATACAATAGAAGATTAGTCTCTTAATATAATTCATCATATTAGTCTCCGAATTCAAAAGACCGAACAAAGATAGAACATTACAAGTCTCGAGACCACGAGTAGCGAGTTTGCCTTCACATTACAAGTCGATATCGATCATCTAAACTACCATCACATAGAAGAGAGCTGCGATCATCACAATGATCATCATCGCGATGAAACTGGTCTTCATCCGGTTCCTCCAACGCTCCCTCCTCTCTCCCGCTAGATAGCGGGCATATCTAGATTCCGCCTCCGCCCTAGTGGTGTACCCTTTGTAAATGTTACCGCTGAAATGGTGAACCTGTCTCCAACACTCCTCCCAGTCGTCGTAGACTCCGAGAACCTTACCCTTGTACACGACATACGACGACATCTCTATGCACAAGCCAAACAATAGACAATACATAAGCAATATATAAGTATGCAACAAAAGTATCGGAAGAGAAAAGCAAGACACTAATAGCATGATTCATGGTCCTACTAATAAATAGCATCGATTACATCTAAGTTGAACGACTGTCCAAACCAAAGAGACATACAAGTTCATTAAAGTTTAATTACAACATGAGCTAATCGATGTTTCAGAACTACAAATAGCATCACTACTTTCGACTCGACTCATGGGACCGGAGCGTGGATGAAGCTGCCGTCTTTCGTGATGGTCATGAAGTCGTGGGCGTTGTCAGCCTGCATTTGTAGCGTTGTGTCTATCTCACTATTGGATGATTGATCTCTGAGGTAGAACTGCCCCGAGGTACGAAGGACATCTTGATGGATGATTTCTGCAAACTCCGACTGGATGCGAAAGAATTCTTGTTGGAGGTCCGCGTCCTGGATTGCCGCCAAGCTTGCGGCCCAATCTTTGACATTATTTGGTAGCAGAAGGTGATTATGGTCCCGTACGATCGCCCGCATGTGATGGAGTGCGTAGTAGGCATCCTTCTGACCACCAGGCGGCTGCTTGACGCAGGGGAACGTCGTATTGTGGGTGAACACGTGCCTGCCGTACCTACGAACTGGCCTCTTAAAGGTGCCTCCATATGTGGCATAGCCCGGGAGAGCATTATCAAGAAGTTTCTTGATATTTGTGTAGTCTATCTTGGAGTCATGGTCCGGGTTGAAATACGCGGCCGTGGAATATTTCAAGCTTAAGAGGATGAGTGTGCAATGTGTATCACTGCACAGAACACGGAATGTTAGAAAAAAATGAACGATCGAAATCTAAGAAATCATATGTTACGGGGCGGTGAGGGGATGACTTACTCGGGAAAGTAAGGCAGGAGGAAATTATCCTTATCTGGGTTTGCCAGAATGACGCCTTCGAGGTGTGAACTTGTGACTTGTCGGTCCCCAGCGCTACCCAAGATCTTGGCACGCATGTAGAAGGGGTCGACTATCACGATGTCCGGGGTCTTGTCTCGAATGATCCGCATCTCCATACTCAGTGAAAACAGCCGAACGAAGGTGTAGTGCAGAGGATGAAGGTTAAACATAGCAAAGATGTTATCAAACCGTAGGACGATCGTACCTCCGATGGCGCCATCCACAAAGCCCTTGCCCTCTAGCACCTTGGCCACAAAAACCGGGTATGCCACATCATTCTGGGAGAGACGCCGCTTCTCCAAAGAAAGAAAATTGTCATGCAGACTCCACATAGCACCGGTTGCAGCATTGAGCATATTTGTCAGTAGCATCGCCCTAGCCGCCACATGCACCCTCCTCGAGATATCCTTAGCTGAAGGTGGCCCATCCAGAGTACGGATCGTACTTGGTGCCGGCTGGCTCGCACCGGCGCCCTTGTTAGTCTTTCGTTTCCGTCCCTTCTTCTTGATCTGCTATAATGGGACCGAGTTGTGCTCACAGTCTGCCTTCTTGTGCGTGTTGGGGCTGATAATATTTGGCACCTCAGCTATCTAAGGCTCGGTGAAGGTGGGAGCTGGAGGCGTCTCCTGAGAACTGAACGCCATACGAAGCCTGTTGCAATTGGATTTCTTTGTCGTACCAGCTAGATCATGGTCGTCTTGGTTGGGTTCTTGAGAAGGAGGCCCGCAGAACTCGTCACCGTACCCATGTTCGGCAAAGTACTTATCGATGTTGGTAAATTTACCGTCGTCGTTGTCGTCGTCGTCCGGATCCTATGCCATATGCATGTCCGGATCTTGTGCCATAGGGATGTCCGGCATGTCCGGTAGCATTGCGGCGTTCTTGCCATGGCTTGGCGCCAGCATGACTGGTGGTCTTGTCTGTGGGGTGGTGTCCCCCGCCCCCAAATGAATCTAGCTCTTCGGCCAAAGCAGGGGCCAGTTTACGCAGGCGCTGAGGGTCATCTCATCTTCTTCGTCGGCCCCAGTGGGTCGAATCGGAGGTAACAGCTCGTCGCAGCCTGGCAGCACCTGAACCAGTTCAACCCTATACACTGTGGGTGGCATCGGATTACTGTGGAACACGGGGTTGCCCGGTTGAACGATTCTGCCCTTGGCGACATCGACCAACTCGCCGCCCACGAAGTGCAGGAGAGTGCAAGGAACGTCAGCGGAGCCCTGCGAAAACATGTAGGGCGTCAGGGATGCCCAATCAAAGGCAATGAGATGAAGTCATCGGCCGAGAGGCTTAGTTACCGTGATGCCGTCGAGCTCGGCTAATGTCGAGGCACCGCCAACGGGGGGCGTGCAACTGATGGAGGGGCCGCTTGCTGGCGAGGTGCCGGTCGGCGTACACCCAGGTGCATTAAGCTCCAATGCCCGTGCCGACGCTGGAGACACGAATACCGCCTCCGCCGGAGACACCAATGGCGCCGCCTGAGACACCAATGGCGCCGCCTACGCATTGTGCGAATTACTGGCCATGAAGCTGGGAACCAGGGGAGGCCCCTATTGGCCACCCGCAATCCACGTTGTCAGCCCCTGAATCAACGTAGGCACCATGGCGGTGAGCGTCGTTCCCAGTTGTTGTTGCACTTGCTCTTGGATAATCTCCAGAATCCGTGCCACTTGTGCCTTGAGTGCTTCAACCTCGCGCGACTGGCTTTCCGAGCTGGTCTTTTCCTCCTTTCGCCCACCAGCGGTATAGTATGATGACCATTTTATGGAAAAGCCTTTGCTGGCCACACGACCAGCTGACGACGGCTTACCGAACTTATCCTTGTTTTTCATTACTTTCAACGCCCTATTTAAAGGGGTGTCGAAAGGGGAGCTCTAAGACGACCCCGCGCTACTGCTTTCAGTGTCCTGCGGAAGGAACGTGAATCATTTAGAAATATTGGGGATTAATTAGAATGCAACCATATGGAGCTAATTACGCGGGGGTGTATTCCTTACCAGAACAAGGTCAAGCGCCCTGGTCTTCGGATCCGTGGTAAGCTCCTTTGTTACCGGGTCCTCCTTGTACCGGGCCCTGACATAGTTCCTGGTCTACTTGTCACGGTATTTCTCAAAGTGGGGCGGTAGGCCTCGCTCGGCACGCTCCGCGTCCTCCTTGTCCCATATAGGCTCCGCCACTCTGTAACCGCTGGGACCGAGTTGGTGGACCCCTAAGTTCAACTCCCGCATTTCTTTCCCCCACTGACTTGATTCGGAGGTTGCGCTGCTCTCGCACTTGATCTTGAACTCATTGTAGTCATCTTCGCTGATCAAAGGATATTTCGCCTTGATCTTCTCATAACTATCACCTTTTTCAATCATTGCCTTCATCGTGCTTCTCCAAGTAGACAGGGCCGTGCTCATCTTCGTGAGGGCGACATTGTTCACTTTATTCCCTGAGAGGCGTGTGTTTGCAATGTCAGCGGGGAACTTGTATCGTTCATGCAGCTTCGTGAAGAGGAGGCTGCGCAAATTCCCTCGGTCCTTATGCCTTAGGTTCTCGGTGTTGATCGAGACGGTGCTCCGGAGAATGCACCCGAGTTGTACCGAGTACCCCTTGACTAATTCTTTGGGCGCCGTTGGATGCCCGTCGGAGTTCACTTCAGTAAATTCCTCCTTGATGGTGCCGAGCACGCTCGGGCGCCGGTCCTTCCGTTGCCTCTTCGGTTGGCTGCCATCTGTGTGTGCGCCGCCATCATCAGTGCTGGCATCCTCGGCGGCACCATCAGTGGTGTCATCCCCGACGCCACTAGGGGTTGTGTAGTCAGGATCGGTGTCTTCCACGGCGTCCTCATAGCGGTGAGGTTCTTCCTCCATCTCCCGGGACAGCTCCCAGAATTGCTTGCCGCTCGAACCGCCGGCCTCATCGTTGTGGGCCATGTTTCGCTCTAAATAGGAAAAAAGTTTGGTCAAAAAGTTGGTTATTGTCAAGGAACAAGATCATGGTCTCATCATTTAGGGTTTGACGACACCGAGGCATCCTAAAAGCTAAGCTTTTATCATTTAGGGTTTGTCGATGCCGAGGCACCCTAAAAGCCTAAGCGTACATCATTTAGGTTCTCATCAACACCGAGGCACCCTAAAAGCCATGGTTTCATAATTTAGGGTTTGTCGATGCCGAGGCACCCTAAATGCTAAGTTAAGTTTTCATCATTTAGGGTTTATCGATGCCGAGGCACCCTAGGTTGGGCCTAATCACTTGGCACTAATCACTTGGCTCTATTGCCACCTATGTTGGGTTTATCATCTAGGGTTTATCGATGCTAAGGAGAATTCTAAGTTGGGCCTAATCACTTGGCTCTATTGCCACCTATGGTTTAATGCAGCAAGAATGGCAGGGCAGTTGATCCTACTTAATTAAGTACTAAGCTACCCCGACCCATGCATTAGTTGCAAGTACCCCATATGTCCTATTTTTAGCAAAGTCATGCTAAAATTCACAGAAAATTTCAGCATGACCTTTGCTGAAAATAGGACATATGGAGTGCCCGAATTTTCCAGAACGGAAGTTAATCGACATTCCGGCAAACTCAAGGGCCTCTCAGGGTACAGCAGCAACATCACAAGTTGACAAAATTCCCAAGTATTACAACAGCAACATCACAAGTAGTACCAATGAACATATAGTCCAGCAAGTTGAAAACTCTGAAGTTCTCAGCATGAAGAATCACACAACACAGCACCTACATTATGATGATACAATTGGAGATTGCACATACAGTTTTCACATAAGCATAATTGTTCTGGAGATTGCACATGCAGTTTTTGACAGCACATCACCTATGACAACACATATAGTTTTTCACATTTGTAGATTGCACATACAATTTTCACATAGAGCAATGTTCTTTTCATTTCACCTTGCATTTTATTGCAATTCAACTCACTTCCTTTTCTTATAGTTAATACTCCCAAATGAAATGACACTTTGACATGGCTGCAATTTTCAGTGTCTACTTATCTGCAGTTTTTCTTATAGTTACACATTTTTTAATAAAACTATCTAAGGAGTTCTTCAAGTTCAAGTTACAACCTGCATGCCCAGATGGTACATGCAGTACTGCCAATGGGACACTTGTATCAAGGAAATGAAAAATAATCATTTGCAGACAGTGAGTGCAAAATCATGATCGAATCTGCTTTCAGCTTAGACAAGGAACAAAAAATTCAGGCAAAGTCAAGCGTCGACCGGATCAAAATTCATATAATTCAACAGTAAGCAGTATAAACTTAAGAGTGTTCACATGGACGGCAGTCCTACAAAAATGAAAATTAAAACTACTTTTGATAGTGTAATTCACACACTAATCACTACTTCTATGTGTGAATCTGCGGCCACTGAGCCGAGCTGAAGCGCTTCAGCTTATATTTCTATAGATATCTTTTTAAGGACCCTGGTTTCCAGTTTTCCAAACCTTCATCCCACCAACAAATCAAGACACAAAAATAATCAACTAAAAACATATAATAAGATAAGATAATGCAACCCACAATCACTTGAAGTGACACGATAGTCAGCCTTCAGAACTCTATGTTCTGGCAAAATTAACAGAAAGTATGGATACAATAAATAACAATGCAGCAAAAAGACAGAAGGTAGGGAAAAAATGCTTACCTGGAATCAAAGATTGTATGAAACTGATAATTTGACTTGCTAAAGCTAAATGCTTAGAAGTAATTGATTTCAGACCAGATACCTGAAAAGGAACCAAAGGAAAATAAACCAAGCAGTCCAGACTTCTTGATATATAAAAAAAGAAGTGTGGCAGCACATGCCCACATTAAATAGCTATGTAGATTGATTAAGATTTGAGGAAACTACTGGTGCATTGAAGTACTATTGATGAACTATTTTCTTGGATGTACTGCTCTACACTAACATCTGCACATTGTGCATAACAATTCACAAGCATATTTACTTGGTATACACGTACACATATGTACGGGTTGGCTCATTGGCTCTACTTTTTTGTTTAGGATCAGGACGTACACTAGCAGTACACTAGCACTACAATTCACAAATAAAAAAGTAGATGTACCATTGAAGTACACCTACAAAAAATATTTGAACCTACAGAAAATATTTGAACCTACACGTGTATGTACATTGTGCATAACAATTCACATGCATATTTTCTTGGATGTACTGCTCTACACTAACTCTCTTTCTCCCATAAATTCATAGGCATATTCGAACCTACAGAACACCTACAATCGAGGATGTCTTGAATTTGTTCCTCTGAAGGTGGTACCAAGGGGCTAGAGAGTGTATTATCAGCGGTAGAGCAGGGAAACAAGATCTCTTGGTATGGTTGTTTGATTGACTGCAATCAAGCAAGCAAAATATAGTTACTGAATCAAACTAAACCATGAGAGAATTTGAAAACAAAAAGAGTACTGGAATTGATCATGTCTACTAATGATAGCATTCTAGACCAACAGAAGGACATAAATGAATGTAAGCAACTGCTTGTCTGTTTAAGTGTAAGCAGTGGGGAGAAAGTATTTGTATTGGAAATAAATGGTGAAACAAGATACATAGCATAAACAGAAACAAAAAAATAAGGAAAAAGTTCTTTTGCTCTGGTTCCATGTTTCTACTCTTCAGAAACAATATGTCATAGTGCGGCAGTAACTCTTGATTAATCTGAAAATACAACCGTACAAAACTACTACACAAGGGAAACATGTATGTCATCTAACAGTTTAATAAAATCACAATGCAGTTTCTGCCTTTGGGGCAGAACATTAGTTATGAAAAACAAAGTTGAAACATGCAGCACAAAATTAAGGGTAATCCACACTGCTTATTTAGGAACATGAAGTAGTGGTGAGATATTGTCAGTTAGATATCCAGAAGCTAATGTACCACAATCATCCATTACTCCCCCATGTAGTGGATCAGCCTAACAGCAGATTATAACTAATTAGTCTTGCTAAAGAGGTTAAGATAGACCAATAAATTTGATTCCATGGAACTGTCAGAAATATGAAATAGCAGTAAAGGTTCAGTTAATTTGATTGAATGCTACTGTTAAACATGAATACATGATGTAAAGGAGAACAAGGTACATGAGAGATAAAAACAAGGCATGGAGAACAAGAGCTAGGAAGAAAAGAGGGAAGGGGTCACTTCTTTTTGACAGATGGGCAACATGACCCTACATTTGAAGAAAAAAAGGACACTTTAGTCAAACCAAGACTTCTTTTTTTTCAAAGATCTTTACTGAAACCAAGAATGCCTACAAAAACAAAACATATAGACATGTGTGCTAGTTCGTTTTACAATCCATGTAAATATGTAAATGTGCTATTTGTTCATGGACACACAGACATGTACTCTAAAACATGAACCACCCGGTGCTGGTGCTGGTGCAGATGCATCCAAAATGGGCAGAGGCTTCAAACTGGAAACATGAGTTGTCGGCGGGGGCGAGGGAGAAAAGGACATGGTCTGGGGCGGGGGACCATACCGTTGGTGATGATGGCGCTGGTCTGGGGCGGGACCTTGAACTCCTTGGCAGCGAACTTGAGCACCACGGTGAAGGGCGCCGCCTCCGGCACGCTGAACCTGCGAGTTCACCGCACGACACACGCGGATCAGGACGAGATCTGGTTTGAGGAGGAGTGGGGGGAGGAGGAAGAGGGGTGATCTGTACTCACACTTTGAAGGGGAGCTTGGGGCCAGAGGTGAGGATCCGTTCCACGCGGGTGCCCTCGAGGCTTGGGCGGGAGGACGTCGAGGGCGCGGCCGCGGGCAGAGGGGGGACGGCGAGGG
>NC_057795.1:545081504-545089926 GCF_018294505.1 Triticum aestivum
GGCAGTGGAGTGGAGGAGGGTGCGGGGCCGGGGGGTCAGTGGCAGCGACCGGTGGAGCGGGGGAGAGGGTGCGGGGGGTGCTCGGCGGCGAGAGGGACCAGATCTGGCGAGGTAGGATAGCGATTGAGATGGAGGGGGATCGAGATCGAGTGTCCATGAAATTTAAAAAATATTCATGAGTTCAAAATTAAAGTGCCCATGAAATACAATCGAGAAATGAAGGCTACAATTTAAATACAATCGATCTTAGCTAGCTATCTGTTCACAATCTTCTTGCCCTTATTTTTCGTAAATGGAGTTCTTCTCTTGAACGGACGTCCTTTAGGTAGGGTGGTCCTGCTTCTTTTTGTGGTGTATGCTGATACTTCATCGTCGTCGTCATGTTCCATCTTCGGGTCGCCGTACTTGTCGAAGTCTTGCTCATTGGCGACTCCATCCATTCCGATGATCTTCCTTTTGCCTCTCCTCACGACAACACGACTGGGCTTTGGCGGGTCGGTAATGAAGAAGCATTGGTCCACTTGGGAAGCCAGTACCCATGGCTCATTTTTCGCGGTGACGTTTGCACCCGCGGTCTTGGATTTGGCTTCGGGTATAACCTTGGTGGTGAAATACCGGTCTTCTTTTATGACGTTCTTGGCCCATCTGACACGGAACATCGGGACCTTCTCTCCAGCGTAGATCAGCTCCCAGATCTCCTCGATCCTTCCGTAGTATCTGTCCTTCTCGTTATCGGTGTAGGATTCCATCGTTACCCCAGAGTTCTGATAACCATCGCTTTTCATGTCCTTTCCCTCGGTGTAGAATGTGTAGCGTTGATATCGTACACCTCATACGTCATCAGGTTGTGCTCGGCGCCCTATAACAAGGCGAATATGATTTGTTCTTCCACGGAAGAATCCTCATGTAAAGGGTACGATAGAAGCTTCTGCTTGAACCAACGCGTGAAACATGAGTTGTGCTCTTTGATTGTATCTCCGTCCGTCTTCTGTTGGCCTTGGTCATTGTATGTCTTCTCAATAAAGGTTTTGTGCTCTACCACCCAAGGATCGACCACGTCTATGTGTTGTAGTGCAACCAGGTTTTCCCTTTCAAAGTCGGCGAGTCGCCCTCGAAGTCGACATGCATTTCGCGGCGACCCTCACGGTGACCCCATCCAGCGAGCATTTTTTTCCTGTTATATGCAAATTTGCAGTGGACATGTCATATTTTGAACATGTCACATTTTGGACATGTCATATTTTTCCGAGTGGCCTATGTTTTGCCAGAATGTCGATTCGTTTACGTTATGGCAAATTTTAGGCGATCGATATGTCCAACTTTCGCAAAGGTCATGCCAAATTTTGCTAAGTGTTTGTTAATTTTGTTTTCATAATTAAGCATTTATTCTCAACGTCGACAATGCCGGGCCCGCATCCTTGTCGTCGACTCGGTGGAGGAGGCTTGCTTGATTATAGGGGCCACGTCCGGGACTGGGCTCCGCCTGGCTGGTACCGGGAGGTGCTACCTTCCGGGGCGCGCAGATTGGTGAGGAGGCAACCCGTCGTCGACCCGGACCTTCTTTGGTGGCGGTTGCGTTGGCCAGTGACGGTGGGGAGGCCTTTGTCCACCGCGGAGGTGGTATCTCACCGTGTCAGCGAGGAGAATGAGTACGTCCGTCGCTACATGGTTGCGTTGGAGGGCAGGTTCGACAGTACCTGGATGGTTCTTCAGGGATCTCACTGGAGCTATGATCCTGTGATGGTTCCTTCTCTTTGGGTGTCCACCGCCCACGCCGATACCCGTCGTTAGCTAGGGTTCTAGCTCTATTAGTGATGTTATATGTATGATACTATTCGAGATGTATTAGTGATAATATTATATGATGTATGAACGCAAGAGATGATTTAGTTTTCTTATTGAATGCATGCTAATTTGAATGCTAATTCGTTTTATCATTTAGTTTTGCTTATTGAATGCACGTCTGTTTCAACTATATGAACATAGGAAATGTCTGACGATGATAGCGAAAGGGAATTCGGTATGTGTGAATACTGCAAAGACGAGCTGGCCTGTGCGACAGGCCTCACCTAGTTGGTGGTAGGCGCTTCAGCATCAAGATGGATGAGAACTTCGAAGTGCATACAGTAAGTCACAACGACAAGTCTTTTTTCATAATTAAGCATGACTTCTGCTTCTTCTACTTCAACTTATAATTTAATTGTATTACTATTCTACTAGCATATCCCCTGCCATGCAAGAATATATGTCTTGGATACGGTTGGTTTCAGTACTATGGAAACTATGGAGGTAAAAAGATTTAACTTGAGGATCGAGCATGGTTATAGTTTTCTCACAAAATTATACAATACAGACACCTACACCCATTGTGAATGCAAACAATGGAGAGCACTATACAAGGCTTATGCATTTGAGCCTGATATGCTTATCACCTTTGATATTCGTCCGGAAGATGATATTGAAGATAATATCGACATCTGGGTCGATGTGCAGACGCCTCCAGTTGTACCATTATGTAAGTTTCTCAACCATATTTATGTCTTGTATATTGTTTATTCAAAAATAGTTGACAACTAATTTCTATTGACAGCTTATTTCCATTCAAGCAAACATGTCCGGCGCTTGGTAGACATGACCTACTACTGTCCCGGGGCTGAACTAAACTGCAAGGAGACAAGTCATTATGTTTCATGGCTTGAGGATATTCATACTGTCAAGACAAATTATTTTCCTAGAATTAGAAATCTTAGTACTCAAAACGTGCGACCAATAGTGTTCGCACTGAACTACGGTCACATCTATTTAGGAAAGATGGTAAAATTTTTAGTATTTGTCCTCAATGCATCTTTTGCATACATTATTTTTTAAGCTAAACTTCATTGCTAAGTATGTTACTACGATGTTCTTCAACAGGGACTCCCGATGATAGTTGTGCCTTAGTGGACCGAACTAAAGGTCGCATGTCCATGGTTAGCATACGTCCAAGACTTCCTACATTGCACATGAGTGCATTCAGGATTTCTAGAAGCGAGCAAGTCTTAATAGTCAAAGACTGGAACAAAATTGTGAAAGATCGCAGACAAGTACTACGGGGAAGAATTCATAAGTGTAGCCACAATTAGGAGACATGTTCATCTGCGTGCTTCAATATGATGAATCAGGAGTGCTCCACATGTTCTATGCTATTTTACCAGAGAGAGAGAGAGAGAGAGAGAGAGAGAGAGAGAGAGCAGTAGGAGTGATTAGCTAGCTAGAATGAATTCCAAGATGATGATGTTGTGCTACACTATGTAGCTATGACGATTAGACAATGTTGGTGGTAATGACTATCTATGATGATTATTAGCTAGTGTAGGTGGTAATTTTCCCTTACTTGCAACTCCTATGCTGAATTAGAGGCTATGTTGATGCTACTACTAATCATTGTTGGTGAAGCAAATGCATCTGAATTTCCATCCATGAATACTACATTTGAATTTTATTTTTTTCAATTTCTAATTAGTTAGTTGTAGCGTGGGGTGGAGAAAGTAGCACTACCCACTACTAGGAAAAGGCCTACTAATGGCGCACCGGTTTTGCCTACTAATGGTGCACTACCGGTGCGCCATTAGTATCACGCCACTAGTATTTTTTACTAATGGCGCACCACTGGTGCGCCATTAGTATCTGGTATACTAATGGCGCACCACGCAGTGCGCCATTAGTTTTGCCACAGTGCGCCACTAGAGTCTGCTATACTAATGGCACACCACATGGTAGTGCGCCATTAGTAACAATTTTTTTAATTTTTTTTCTTAATCTCAGGTCACTATTTCACATATGAGATATCCAACACATATATATACAACAAGCATCACTAAAACAATCATAGCCAACACACAAGTTCCATCATATATACATACATAGCCAACACATAGTTCCATCGTTACATATTACAAAAGTTTCACATTGTTCATCCAACACCGTTATCCATCAATTCACAAAAGTTTCACATTAATACAAAATAAAAACACAAATGGAAAATAAGCACTCCATCCATGCAAGCTTCCGTGAATTAAATCAAATCTGCAAAATGATAAACAAGTTAGAAGAAGAAGAATAAGAAGACTAGAAGAATACTAGAAGAAGAAGAACACTAGCTAGAAGAAGAATAAGAAGAATTTTGGAAAAGAAGAAGAATAAGAAGAAGACTATAAGCTTATTATGTAAACTTGATCATTTTGTGCTAACATAAGTTATTTTGGAGCTAACCTATAGGAAACTAAGCATATAATCTCTAAGTTAGCATATTAGAGCCAACTTAGGTAAAATGAAGCTAACCTATGTCATTTTGGAAAAGAAGAAGAATAAGAAGAAGACTATAAGCTTATTATGTAAACTTGATCATTTTGTGCTAACATATGTTATTTTGGAGCTAACCTATAGGAAACAAAGCATATAAGCTCTAAGTTAGTATATTAGAGCCAACTTAGGTAAAATGAAGCTAACCTATGTCATTTTGGAAAAGAAGAGAGGAATAAGAAAAAGACTATAAGCTTATTATGTAAACTTGATCATTTTGTGCTAACATAAGTTATTTTGGAGCTAACCTATAGGAAACTAAGCATATAATTAAGCTCTAAGTTAGCATATTAGAGCTAACTTAGGTAAAATGAAGCTAACCTATAGGAAATTAAGCATATTAGAGATAACATAGGTAACTAAGTATATATATATATCCATTTGGAGATCTGACATACCTGACAAAGTTCAGTTCTCATCCATTGTTCTTCTCATTTTCCTTCTCCTTCCTCAACCTGATGCGCCAAGAGCGGCGAGGCGGTGGAGGCAGTGGAGGAAGTGGGATGTAGTCTTCTACCACAATTAGCGTGGTCATGTCGCCTAGCTGTGGGATCGCCAGCGCCAGCACCGGTGCGTGGTCATTGTCAGGCACCACCACCATCGCGAGGCCACCTTCAGGCACGACCATCGCTTGGTCATCCTCAGCCACCTCCATCTCTTGCCCATGGTCAGCCACCACCATCTCTTGCCCATGGTCAGCCACCACCATCTCTTGCCCTTGGCCAGCCACCACCAGCACTAGGTCATCCTCAGCCTGATGCCCATCGTCATCCTGCAGCTCCTCATCCCCACTTTGCTCCTCTTCTCCCACACTCTAGTCTGGATCATCCTTCTTGTTGTCTATGCTGCTGCCAAAATCGCTGCTGCTTTCGCTACAGCCAGAATCGCTGCTGCTTTCGCTACAGCCAGAATCGTTGCTGCCAGAATCACTGCTGCCAGTGTCGCTGCTGCTGCTCCCATTACCTGTCCAAAATGCAACAATGACCGTTAACAATCGATGTGAGACAAAGCCAAATGTAGAGGAATAAGAAGAGGCAGAACGTACTGGCATCATCATCGTCAGCGTAGCGCATGCGACACATAGTCGTGTTGAACACCTTCACGATGAGCATGGTGGCGTCATCGTCGTACCTGAAGAGAAGGAAGTACCCCAGCCGCAGGTCGTAGGCACGGTAGAACTTCTCCCACCCATGAGACAAGTACATGTGGCCCTCCTTGATCACCAACTCCACATCCCACTGCCTGCGAAACCCGCTGCCGGCCTATCGCAGCTTCACATTATTTGGCGGATCTTCCCCCATCAGCATGTTCATAAAACTGTTAGGCAGCCTCTGCAGTTTGGGACAATGAGTGATGTAGCAAACAACAGATATCATAATGAGATGGGTGAAGGGGAGATCTCTCGTTTTATATACCTGCGTCATGGATGATACTGAAGTCTCAAATATGATAGTGAAGAACTTGGAAGCATCCAACTCGTATTGCGGTGTCGCAGAGCGGCAGTGGCTACTTCCCGCCATCTCTGATAAGCAGCAGAAGAGACCAATTAGTACCCTTACAACAAATCATAAAACATGCATGATAACAGGCATTAGTCACAAGTACCCCATACGTCCTATTTTTAGCAAAGTCATGCTAAAATTCACGGAAAATTTCAGCATTACCTTTGCCGAAAATAGGACATATGGAGTACCCGAATTTGCCGGAACGGAAGTTAATCGACATTCCGGCAAACTCAACGGCCTCTCGGGGTACCTGCAAATTCATCATGACACAATGGTCGGAGACAAAACCCAGCAAACTAGCACCACAATGTGCCTCTACTTTCATATGGATGAAAAGGCCACAGACCATATGGTCCTATGCTTTCATATGGACAAAAATCAGCTCAACTTATGTGAGCTTCCGTTCCAGATCTAATATGTAAACATTAGCACTATTTGACAGTAAAAGGTTTTAGCTAATTTGAATTAACTGAAAGCAACAGTACATCATTTTTATTGATAATAAAATGTTCAAAGAAACAGAAATATCAGTACAATAGCTAGATTACACTATCAGTACACTAGCAGTAAAATAGCTATACTACTGTAGAGAATTATGCCCACTTGAGTTGGAGTTAATGATGCCAACTTTTGTGGAGAAAAGTTAATATCATGATGCCAACTTCTGCATGTTTATCAGGCTGACTAAATTGTGACAAATTAATTTAAGTTTTATAGGAATGGAAATAGCATGTTTGCTGATTGCTTTATTCAGGGAACCAAAAGCAATAGATAACCTTAGCATTGTGCTTTTTATTTGCTAAAATATATGCTCCATCATTTTGGATCCTAACCGAGGCAAATGATTTCACTAACTTTTTCATTGAACAAATAACTGGAGTTTCTTTTTACCTACATAACACCGTGAAGTCAACCTCCAACTATTGAGCCAGGGTGGGTTATTTGTGAATATCTGAATCAATATTTTGTCTCGAGGCAGAAAGATACCATGTTTACTAAATGCTTATTGCTTAATCCCTGTAACCCATGACCATTGTAGGAGTAAGCTTGTTGGTAAGCTTTTCTAATACAGTTTGGGCCCAAGCAAAGTCACTGTCGCTAAGCCAACACTCAAAAGATAATAACAACCATAAGGATATGTCATGCGTGAATACATTGAAAAGTGATGTCAAAAGGCAGGCATAAGGGTCTGGTTAGTTGAGTCATCAAATGATGAACCTCCAATAGAACAATTGAATAAGAAAAGGGGAGATGCCTTATGGCAGCACGTTTTCCAAATTACTACATCCACTTGCAGAGAAATATGCAGTGATAGGCAGGCATAAGCATGACATGGCTTGAGCCAAAAATAATTAAATATTTCATGCTAAAAGAGAGCAGACAATGTGAAATGACAGTATCCTTGCTTACAACTAGTCCCTGGAAGTTGGTATAGTATGGTACCGGGCAATCAACGCAGACATATTAACAAACAAGAAACATAAGAAGAACAAACACTGAAATACATGTGACATAGCTTGAACAATTAATTATTTGTCAACCTAGAAAAGCAATACTGTCAAATGACAACATCATCTCATACAGCTAGCCCTGTAAGTTACAACAAAATGGTACTAGACAGATTAACCACGTGCGGGGAGGCGGGGAGAATACAGCTAGCCCTGTAATTGGTTGCAGCAAATATTAGTATTATTTCTAGTTGATGAACAGATATTAGATTGGCCCTATGAACTCATCGGTTGTGGCTGGCAAAATGATTGATTTGCCTACTTTCTTTCTTCCTTGCCCAACCAAGAGCTGCAACTACTAACTAATTTGCATATATGCTCTGCTTTTCGTGTTCAGATACAACAATTAGTAGTAGCAATTCTTCTTGCGTCAATTCCAGAACGTTTCTTTGTATTCTCTTACTTTGTTCATTATTCAGGCTCTGCTTGCTTCTTAATTATGATGGTAGCTAGTTTAGTTTAATGATGATGTGGCCCGCCTGTAGCGTCATTTTTTTTCTTTCTACCAATCTAGACACAGATAAGGTGCTAGCTAGCTACTCTAATAAATCTCCATGCGTGCCTGGTTGGACCTAGAATTCGTTAATGTTGTAAAGACATTCTCCTAGGTACTATAAATTAAGCTTTTTGCAACTAATCGAGTACTTGCCTAGGGTTGCAGCAAATACTACTGTAGTATTTCTATGTTGAACATATATTAGATTGACGTTATGTATTAATACTAACTGCACCCTATGCACTCATCGGCTCTGTCAAAATGATTGATTTCCCTACCTCCTTTCTTTCCCAGGCAAGATCTATAAGTACTAATTTCAATTTGCATGCTCTGCTTTTCATGTTACTAATTAGGTGCCTACAAATAATTTGGTTTAGGTTCAGCACGTGGGTCTTCTTGCAGAATTGCTTGCATCAGATATAGCTTGCATCAGAATTGCGGACGGTGGGTAGGCGGGGAGCTTCGGACTTGGGGTCGGGGCTGACGGCGGGGAGGAGGGCGGAGGGGAGGTGGAGGGCGCATCAGAAGGGAAGGGAGGGAGGGAATGGGGAGGAAGGGTGTAGAAGGAGGAA
>NC_057795.1:545090616-545117398 GCF_018294505.1 Triticum aestivum
GGTGGAGTGAGGGAGGGTGCGGGGGGTGCTCAGGGCGGTGGAGCGCGGGCCGGGGAGGGCGCCATTAGTAGTTTTGCAAAAAAGTAAAATAAATAAATATATATACTAATGGCGCACCGGGTCACAGTGCGCCATTACTAGTTTAAAGTAGTAATGGCGCACTGTGAAACGGTGCGCCATTAGTAGTTTTGCAAAAAAAAGAAATAAAAAAATACAGTAATGGCGCACTTTCTGCCTGGTGCGCAATTACTAGTTAGAACTAGTAATGGCGCACTTCGACCTGATGCGCCATTAGTATGTATGGAAAAATGGAAAAAAAATTAATACTAGTGGCGCACCGTGTGTCTGGTGCGCCTTTAGTGTCTTCCACACTAATGGTGCATCACAAACCGGTGCGCCATTAGTATATAGTAGTGGCGCACTACTTACCTGGTGCGCCATTAGTATCAATCCTATCTATAGCCCTTTTCCTAGTAGTGACTAGTACATACGATAGTAGTAGCGTGTGTGGACAAAGCAACGCTACTAGTACTTATTATATCTGCAGCGTGGGGTAGAAAACGCGCTACTGCTAATATTTAGCTGTAGCGCCATAGCAGTAGCACGGGCACCCACGATACTGGTATGGAAAAACCCACTCTACTGGTAAGGTTTTTCCTAGTAGTGCCAGGGCATCAGTGCGATGATGATCCAGTGTTCATTGCTGCGCAAAACAATTGAACAATGCAACATTAATAAGACTGACATCAAAGTACCTAGGTGTATATGTGCAAGCAAAAAGAAATGAACTTACTTCCAAAGTAAGGCAAGATAAAGACGTGCTTGTGCCAAGGACTATGAAGAATGGTATTGTGGAGGTAATTCGTCATAAGACATTGGCCGTTATCAGAATCCATATTGGTCCAATGCATGAGATACGGATCAAGGAAGCCAACTTTCTCATTCTGGAGTAATGGATTTGTAGCATGCCAGGACGATGAAAGCTTCATTAAAGACAGCTTGATTACGCCCACATAGAAAATATTGTCGTTGACCACACTCTCAGATCTAAGATATATTTTATCAGTAGGGTACTCATCGACAGATTCAAGGCCCTCTATAACAGTTGGTGGTGTAATACATCTCACCCTTTCCTGACCTAGCTACTACATCTCTGTGTACGAGCCGAATTTCAACGCTTAGTGCACTCAACTTGTGTTATGACAACATCAGTTCACCGGGCTTAAACATTTTCATGAAGTACCACTACAAAAAAAATACACTTCTGTGATGATACGTGTTTGTCACAGTAGGTCGCATTTTTTGTCATGCATGTACATCCATGACAAATTTATGACAGAATCAAGATAGTCATACCTGTGCTGTCGTAGAAGTGTTTCATGACATTACCAAAATTATCATCACGGAAGTGTCCACTTCCATGACGATAAATCACGCGTCACAGAAGTGCTTTCGTCAAGGGTGACCGACACGTGGCATCCACCGTAACGGAACGCCGTTAAGCTATCGGGTCAGATTTTGGATCCGATAACCTGTTAACAGCCCCGACCAATGGGAAATTTCCACGTGTAAAATTCTGATTGGCCGAAGGAAACACCTATCAGCTCGTCAGTGGGCCAGATGTTGCCCGTCCATTAGAGGAGACATGCCTATGATATGTCGACACGTGGGTGGGCCCAACAGAGGCCCATATAGGTTAAAAAGGCCGGCCCAGTCAAAGGCCCGTAGAACTTAATCAGGTATTAGTGGGCCAGCCCAATAACGGCCTACTTAATAAAGGCCCATTTACGGCCCGAAGCCAGATCTGGCTCGTTAATTGTTTGCCCAATATTTGGGCCCATTTACGGCCCGAAGCCAGATCTGGCCCATTAATTGTTCGCCCAATATTTGGGCCCATTCGCGGCCCGAAGCCAGATCTAGCCCGTTAATTGTTCACCAAATATTTGGTCCCAACTACAGCCCAGTGACTTTCAGCCTGTTAGAGGCCTGATGTAGACATGGGCCCATTTCAGCCTGGTGTGACTTTCGGCCTGGGAATGGCCCGTGCTGCCCATGGGCCATATATGGTCCGATGGGACATCGGGCCCACTAACGGCTCATGCTAAAGGTGGCAACAGTTAAGCCCGATGTGACTTTGGGCCTGTTAAAGGCCTGTCACGTAATTCGGCCCGTTGATGCCTATACTAAGCTTTCGGCCACTTAAAGGCCCATGATATCAGTGGGCCAACTAAGGCCCGAGATATGTTTCGGCCTGGTAATGGCCCGTGAGCTAACTGGGCCCAAAACGGCCCGGTCTACATTTCGGCCTACTGAAGGCCCGTCGACGACTAGAGAAAATTGAGGCCCAACATGCATTTTGGCCTGCTAAAGGCTCGTGGTTTCATCTCGGCCGTAACATGCCAGTACAATATTCAGCCTGTTAATGGCCCAACGCTACCTGGGCCAAACTAAGCGTTGGGTCAACAAAAGGCCCAACTAAATATAGGCCGATGTGAGTTTGGGCCTGGCGCAATGTGTGAAGGCCCCAATCATTCGGGCCCAAGAAAGACGCAGGCCGGCCCAATTGTGGCCCGCTAAAAACCTGGCCCGTTAGAGTCGAATGTTTCTACCCGGTTGACTACATCTGATTTTTTTTCAGATAGCGAATGATGGCAATAACTAGTAGGAATTAAGAACAAACCTACTCTATACAATAAAGAAATTACGGCATAGTAACTAAGAATAAACCTACACTATACAATAAAGGATTTAAGGTATATTACATCCACTGGGCATCGAAGTTCACCACCAATGATCATAAAGCGCAACGAAGAAGCAGATTACAAAAACTGGGCACAATTGCAGCGTAACAAAATAATATTGAACTGAGACCACTTCCAAGACAGTTCAAGAAAGGTTAGCCTTGGGGGGGAACTGCTGCTCAAGCTGCTGAGCAAGGCTGTGAGACCGGCCTAGCATGTCGGTCATAGCTTCCAGGTGTAGCTGTTTAGCGATGAGGTTCTCATTGGTGTTCTCCGCAATCTTTCTTAGAGATAGGACTTCAAGTCAAAGTTGAGTTGCAGAATGCCTTTCTGCTAGAACTTGGGACTGAAGAAGTCAAACTGATTCAGACAACAAATTCTGTGAGCTTGTCTGACTGTTAGTCTCAAGTAACTTGAACACTGCATCAAGACAAGACTTTGGGGTTGTCTTGCTATCTTCAAGATGTTTTGCCTTCTTTGCTGCAATATATGTTGGGTTTGTCTCACAGCCTTCAACAGACTTGCGCATGCCATCAGGCATATCACCCTGAAACAAAGCAGAGAGATGATATGTTTTGCACGTGTATAAACAAAGATGATAAATGTTCTGTCAATTCTATCCAATTTCAAATTAGAAAATAAAGAGTAAGTTCAAAATATCAATAGCATAATTTGGCATTGTTCATAATGCGGGGAGATTCACCACACTACTGGATTACCATGTCAACATAACAAGCATAGATGAAGGGCAAAGAAAATCATTGTATCTATTTTGGATAATGTGCATGACATGTTGTTCATATCATCAGTCACATCAGTAAGATAAAACAGGAGATGACAAGGTGCAAACGTGGGCTGCTTCACCACACACTAGATTATAGATCCACAAAAGCAAGCATACATATAGGGAGTATTAAGTAATGTGCATGGTATGAATAAGGAATTTGGTTTTACAAGTAAAACTTAGAACTTAAGGTTCTTACGAACATGCATTTTGGTAGAAACAACAAACTAAACAGCAGTAAACGATAGGGAGTATGAGCAAATTAAACAGCAGTTGAGGATAAAGGCTTTAGAAGGACTGACTTACATTAACAGTTAACACCGGCTTTATAATGCCCTTCTCCATGTCAAGGGAAGGATAACTCAAGAATTTCAGCACATAATCTTCTTCATAAGCATTGCTTGTACTCTACATTTTGTAGAGAGTAATTATAGATATGATAATACTGGAAGGGATAGAGGATAATGAAGATAAGATGTAGATTGATGCTACATAATCAACTACCAATCCTTAGAAGTACAAGCGTTACAGGACAAAATGTACTGACAAGAGCAATGGGCTACACTTCTGCACTAGCATTGTCTGTGTATCCTACTTGTTGGTAAGATTAAATATAGATGTGATCTTTTTTAGTAAATGGTGGGCGAGGGAGATAAGATGCAGAATGCTACAAAATGAACCAATCCCTCTTCCCATAATACAAGAGTGTTTTGAACACTGGTGTACTGTACAAAACATTGTTATATTATGGGACGGAGGGAGTAGCTGTTAATGTAAGTACAGTGATAGACCATGTTCAGTCCTTACAAGAGGACTGCAGAGCTAAACCTCTTCAAAAGCATTGGGTTGATTCTAAATTTGTGTAAGAGTCCATACGGATCTTATAATGTCCACCAAATGGACGATTACGAGGCTAACATGTGCAGTGATGCTACATAATCAAACAACTATGAAAGTAAGTATGGTCATACAGGGCAAGAGGTACTCACAAGAGCAATGCAGTGTGCAGTATAGTTGCGAGATTCTGTGGTCCCTTGAGAACGAATGTTCTTCTGCTAGAAGTTTTCGTACAAGTGAGACATTAAGGCAAATGCAGAAATGTAGTTCAAATTGTGATGTGATATCATAGACAGTACCTTACGCTGCAGCCGAGACCAATGTGTAACACGATTATTCCAATCACCATCGGATAAATGTAGCACCGGAGACTTTACAGAAATTTCGTTCAGAGGCTTGCCATCGAAGTGCGCTTGCCTCAGGTAGGAACGATACGTCATCAATGGGTGCTTGAAAAGCGCAACCAACCCTTGCTCGTCATCACAATCCAGTTTGCTCCTCGCCTATTTAAAAGAATGAAATCTTGTGTCTTCTATCAGCAGAAACATATGCAGTAATGACCATGAATAACATTAGTCCATTACTTAAGCGTAAGTTGCGGAGAAAGACTGGAAATTGTTCTGTGTCTGTGGTATAATCTTTCCATGAAGGAAAGATGCGCATAAAGTTCCTGACAAAAACATATGCTTCGTCTTCTAAACTGGGAAGAAATTGAACAGGGGTCCTATTTGCTGCAATTGGGGCTCTCTCTGGTTCGAAAAGGGATTTGGCAACTGGATTTAGTGTATTCTTGGCTGGAATGGGGGTTTTGCATCGTACAGCTGGTGCTATGTCAACTGGCATAATCATACTGTTTGCTGCAGTTGGGGTCTGCTGAGTTCGGGCATCAGAAATGACCAGTGTAGTAGGGCTAGAGTCTGCTAGAGTTGGGGTATTTTGTGGGTCAGGTGATATTGCAACTACACCTAATGGGCTATTTGATTTATCAGGTGCCACTACCTTTTCCAAATACTTTGCTTGTGCTCCTCCACGATCATCAATCGCCCTCTTCCTTTTGAATGTCTGATACACAAGAACAACATTTGAATGGATAAATATGGTATGATGACAGATGGAATATGTACTGAAAATGGATAGGGAGGGCGTATTCACATACACGATGTGTAAACTAAACTAATGGCAGTTCAACAAAGTAGAAGCAATGCAAAGCATCAGTTGCAAGATATGTGCGAGCAATGTAACCTTGGAAAAGTTAGAGCAAGTACCTTGATGGGTGAATAAGATAGGGCATCTTCCTCTGACTCCTCCACTAGGGAGCTACATTGACTTAGGTCTCCCTCTAGCTCAGAATCACTGTTAGGATCATATTCTGAGCATGAATATGTAGGTGGAGAGCGTTTGCATTGCATTGCATCCAGACTTGATTTCAGTCCCTTAATGCCAAGTTTGACAGCCATGGCATTGTTCTGCTTTATTCTTTTCATGCGCGCAAGCTCATAATGATTATGATGCTGTTCAGAATCTGAGATTCATGAAAACATAAAAAGTAGTCAGATTATCTATGGAATGCATTGCGGATTCAACTTGGAGAGTGTCTCCCTATAAACCCCTGCATATGCAAAGTTCACCTCCCCAACCATGCTGACCAGACCACACACAGAAATACAAACCCCTTATGTCTCTATAACAGACATGCAAACATTTCAAAACTGAAGTAGGAACATTAGAATCATATGAAATTCGTATTTGAACAAATAAACTAAGCAATTATGAGTGGTGTAATGTTTAGCTTCAAGGGTGGAGTGTTGGTAGTGCGACACAAAGCAAGTAGGCAGATTGTATTCCATGTAAAAGATCGAAACCTATGTAGAAGCTGGAAATGACACTTTCTTTCTATACAATGCAGTGTTCGTTACCCACACATGATGGAAGAGATCACATAGAGAAATACTATTCACTCATGTCTACGGTTCCAGTATTTAGAAATAGGGTGGTCCACCCTAAAAGAATATTGACAACAAATATGACAATGCAAGCATAGATGTAGTGAATCAATCATTTACTTATGACTTGTGAGCTTATTAGGACAAGTATGCAGAATTGTAACTGCAGTAAGAGACCGTCCAAAATCTGAATGAAGAAGTTTGTCTAGCATTTATTGTTTGCAACTAATCTACGTGAATAATTGGATATTATATCGAATGAGTAAGAAAGACAAGTAAAATTGTCAACAAACCTGGCTTGCAGTAGTAATCTGGGTCAATGTCACTACAACCAACAATCCAAAATGACTAGTTTCTGTTCTAAGGGCCGGAATTTTGAAAACCCTGTGAACTTTAGAGGTACTAAAGATTACCGAAATACATCTGAACCATTATGTGTAGGTAGCACTAAGCACACAACAAACCCTAATGACAGTCCTGCCTAATGAGTAATGAATCAATTAGAAAATGGGTGATGAATAGTGGATGCTGAGTGTTGAGGACGTATCTCAGGATAAATCGGGTTGGCTTGGTGGGTGCTGCATGCCTGAGCCCTGAACAGACTGGGAAGGTAGGCACGGCGGCGCGCTCGGGCAGCGGTGATGCTGTTGGGCGAGTGGCTCCTGGCCTCCTATTAGTCTGGCATCTCCTCCTAGAGTCATGCCGTCCGGGGATGGCAAGTCACCGGCGAGGTAGGCGGCTGGGGGCGAGTAGATATCGGAAGCGCGCAGCAGAACAGAGGGGAATCGAGTCCTGGGACGACCCAAAATCCCAGGGTGGGCCGGCCCACCGTGGGCACCCTCTAGAGATACACACTCGAGCGGCGAACATGCATTTTTGAAACTAATTTAGGAACATTTAGCTGACCAATTAAACAACTCTATTTTAATAATATCAGATTTGTATTTGAACATCTAAGCTTGTTTAGCTTGATGGGTGGAGCAGTGTTATTATGACATGAAGCACGTATTCTGATCGTATACTGATCATAAAAGGGGGAAACTCTAAGCATATTTTTTTAGCAAAAGAGGGTTTCCCCTCCGATTTCTATTAAAGAAACTACCACGGAACCAACATGATCAATTAAACCCTAAGCATGATCAATTAAATCGTATTATAGCTGTGCCATGGAAGATTTGAAGCTGCAAACCGGAGAAATGATATTTAGCATCCATTGTTTGCTTCGAACTAAAAAACTAAATTCTAAGAGCTGAAAAGAAAGTAGAGTAATCAAGTTAAGATCTATTTTCTGGTTGAGATCAAAAAGTTGAGGAGATATGAAGTACCACCTCTCTTGCGGCGCCGTGTAGGCATCGGGGGTGCGATGGCTGTCGGTGGCGTTGAAGTGGATCTGCGACGGTAGACGGGTGCATCAGGGGATAAGTCCCGTTGAGGTGGAAGAGAAGGTCGTGTGAGCGGCCCCGACAAAGAGGACGACGGCGCCGATGAAGTGAGAGGACGCGATGCAAGGCTATTGGTCCGTCGCCGTGGATGAGAAACGTCCATCTCTAGCAGTGGACGACGCGGTCTTGGTAGGCGCTCCGGCATGGTGGAGGACGGTGGCGATGGATGTGGTGGAGGACGGCGGCGATGGATGGGGTGGCGGACGGAGGCTGGTGTGGGGATGGGGTGCTCTAGCGCGGACGGTGTATGAATGGGAAATGGAGGGAGAGGTACGGGGAACCATGTTTTTGGGATGCGCCTGTCTGAATTATGGGAAAGTTACGAACTTAGCCCCCGTTTAAAATTTGGACATCTCGTCGGTTGGGGATAGGACGGTAATTTCGCATCGTGCCAATATTTGCCCAGAGTGATTTCAGGCGAGGAGAGGGTGGTTGGCACCCATGGTTGGCGCCCACGGTGTATGAACAGGGCTGACAGGTTGGGCGGTTGTGTCAACTCCGATTGAAGTTACAAACCTGCCCCTATTGAAAATATTTGCCTACATCGATTTCGGCCGAGTCGAGTTTGTTTTGCCGCCCACCGTGTAGGAATTGGGAATGGAGGGAGAAATAGAGGTCTTTCGGACGAGCTTGAATCAAATGTGTTTTGCCGCCCATGTTTGACGCCCACCGTGTCGGAATGGGCTTAGAGGCGGTCGTGTCACGTCTAATTGAAGTTACTAACCTACCCCTATTTAGAGCAGTGGAAATCGGGCCGATGGATTGTCTGTGTAATGGGTAGACAGTAATTTCCATCTCCCAAACACTTAGCTTCGGGCAGCCGATGTGGGAGTGGACATTTTGCTGCTTCTTTTGAATTTTGGGACAATAAGCATCCATGTTTACCCTGGCAACTAAATTCGAATCCATTTTGTATTCCTATATGAATCTTTATAAATCATTATATGTGTTTTTATATATCTTCAAAAGGACGACAAAGATGTATTCCACTCTCATATATGAATATGGTTTACAAATGCCGACACTCAAATTCAGAAACTAGAATCCAGTTAAGGTGAATTCGAATATTTGGAACACTTCATGTACAACTCAAATGTCACACGTAGCATAATGTGTACTCCCATTTAGATATGTACACAAGTGATGTATCAAGATTCAAATACCGAGTCAATCAACCAAGAATGTACAGAACTAACAGACATATAAACACTTATAGAGTATATGGATCAATAATATCAACTAACATACATAAGCCAGGCCGCTGTACTTTTTTTGGCTACAACAGCATCCTTTTTTTAGCCAGCATCTTGGCCCTTTCCGATGCGGGCCACTTATGGTCCATCTATACTACTACTATTGCTGCATGCACATTCAGCCCGATTGGCATATTTGTAGGTCTGGCACAGCAATCCAAATGAAATGTCTCCGAGTCTTATTAATTAATACAGACTTGTGCTCAAATAAAATTACAAACCAAAAAACAAAAAAACAATTATTACATTATCTCTAAAACAAATGGTTTGATTGATTACATGAATAGACAACCCAAAGGTTATTCAACTATGGAAAGAACATTTCACCTATGATTTACCAAGTAGGAATTTAATTTCCTTTTTTCCTTCAGGACCTTAACAATGTGGTTAGTCTCAGCTTGCTTCGTTTTGAAATCCACCAAATATTTAATGGTTGTCTTGAGTACTGCTTGTGATTGTGCTGTTTGCTTCCTCAACATGTCAACTTCATCTCTAAGTGCAGAAGAAGAATCTCTTTCTACCACTAGTTTAGCCTCTAGAGCATCAGCAGTTGGCAATTCATAATGCATGATTGGTCCGGTGCCACTGCTGTGGGATGATGCAACGTCCATGGGGACCTCGCACTTTGATCTTGGGCTAACCTATTTTGCCATTAAAGTTCCGATTGGATTCAGAAAAGTTGTAGTTAGCAAAACATCTCAACTGGGAGTTATAACAGCGAACCAGTTAAACAAACAAGGAATTAAAGTGTTTCAGTTGGATGCTGAAAAGTAGTTATTAACATCATTGTAACCCGTTGTTGCAGCAGCAAAGCAGTTAAACAAACAAGTAGATATTTAAGTTAAGGCAAACAGGTAATTCTTAACAGTAAGTATCAAACACATAGATAGGTGCAGTCTACAATATGATTAACAGGCTGTGCCATTATGTAATCAGTAGCAAACTAAATTAATCCAAGCAAAGTAATTGAACAACTTTGCAATAAGTGGCTAACCAAAATTCCGAGAAGTAGGTAACTGAACTTACGCTAGTTCTTTGTACAGGCACACTGCAACTTCTTTTTCGCTTACAAGGTTGTACGACGGAGTCCATGGCATCAATTGCTTGGATACGCAGTCCCAATACTTCTTTCTTCCCACACCGCATGGGTAAGTCGAATGGTTAACTTGGTAAGATGGTGCGTCCTTGATATGTTATATGAGGACGTGTAGTCAGACTAGTTGTAGCCAAGCACATCACACTGGCTTTTACTGTATATTTCATGCGATTACTTTTGGCATATCGAGACCTAAGCAATCTACAATAGGATGAAAAGACCGGCATCCTTCACATTATTGGTGAACTCAGTTCATAGAAACAAGCAATTCAACCATTCTGTGGGTAAATCAAAAGTGCCACTGGAATATTTTTCACTATCCAATCATAGACGCAAAAAGGGGTGACGCCACCATAGGGGCTGGTATGGGCGGCCGCCTCAGGTAGCTGGAAAGTGTGCACCTAGTTTGAGTCGTCCAGGTTGGCCCACGCTAGTTTTGTTCGTCCCAACACACGAGCAGGCAATGTAAAAAATGAAGAAAAATGTTTCAATTTGGATGGGCCAATAACATAAGTGCAAGGCAGGCCGTATAGCAGGCTCGCGGCCCAAACGAGCGCCTCCCATATCGATCGACAACAGAAAAAATCCCAATTCATTCGCTCCAGCCTTCAGTCTGGTTTGCTCCTAACCTAGCCACCACTGGACATACCGACACAGCATTTCCTCGCGCCCTCGATGGAGGGTGGTCGCCGGGCTTCAAGCGAACGGAAGGACAAGAAGATGAAGATCCAACCCTGGGTGTAGCCTGCATGGGAGGCAGCGGCGGCAGCACGGGCATGGCATCGAGCTTGCGCAAACTGATAGTCACAGCTTGCAAGAGTAGCATGCGCAACGAGCAGGTACATCACAACCCTGATTATATCTAATTCAACTCTTCATTTTTTGGCCAATAGTTAAACCTAACGGTGTTGTAAAACTGCCTGTATGTAGGGAATCTATGAGAAAATGAAACCAATTACTACTTATTTTATAACTCCCCCAATCAAAACTGAACTGACTGAATCTGATGTATCTAATCAAGTTTCCGGTGCAAACATACAAGCTCATGTTGTTCTTGAGCCTGAAGTGTCTAATGAACAGACTGCAAATGAAGGATTTGATGCAAACATTTTACATGCTCCTGGTGACGAACATATAGTGTCTAATGAGGGATCTAATGCAAGCATTTTGCAAGCTCATCGAAGGATTTAGTGTCTGATGATGATCTACTATGTTGAGAGAGACAGAGATTTACAGGCATTGATGACAAGCAAATTATAGTGCATTTTCATAGCTTTAGGAAACATCGAGGCCATCTACCAGAAAGTCCCCGTATCATGACAACATAGCATAAATACTTTTCTAATCTGTTGTTTGAAACTATTGGCATACTTGTGCATGATAGATATACTGATATGCAGTTTGCGCACTGGTTATACGTGCAATTACACTTCGATATTTTCAGCCAGAGAACGAATAATTCAAGCAGGTACAGACCATGTTTGTAGTCCTTGTACACCATGTTGCATTCTGTGTTTTTTGGTGCTTGCATCATTTAGTGTTTATAATCTGAACTACTTTGGATCATTAGCTGGTTTTCAAAGTGCATGTAGCTTCACATTTCTCAAGTTATGTTGATTTCCGGAGTGCAAGTGCCTTCGTATTTTTTAAGTTAAATGTTCGCCCCTGGTAACTTGAATTCGTGGATGAGCCACTACACACAAATCATACATGAATGCCAGTACGAATTAAATGAAATGCAGGGACTTACGCTAGCTCATTGTACATGCTCACTACAGCTCTGCTTGCGCTTGGGATGTTCCATGTACAAGTCCATGTTACCACTTGCTTGGATGTGCAGGCCTTGTGCTCCTTGCATCCCCCTCTGCATTTTTGACACGGCGAATGGTTGATCAAATAAGAGGAATCGACCTTGATGTTGTACCGGGGGACAAATACTTACAAGGTTATACGGGTGTGCAGGATGTGTACCAGATCCCGTAGCACCGTCATGCTTCGCTAAAAAATGGATTTGCTTGTTTCAGATGAGATCTCTAGAAGAAATAAGAGTTAAAGTCAGAGTTGCATAGGCGTGTAAGCTAAGAGAGCAGTGAAAGGATATCCAAACAACATCGGAACAATGCAGAAGGGAGTGATGTGTGGATACCTAGTTTGGGCCGGTGTTTGGGCATGCTCGCCTAGCTAGAGTGCGGGTCACTTCAGAGCCGTTGAGGGTGATGCGCTGGCGTTGGCTGGCCGGGCACAGATGGAGATCTTGAGTCGCAGCGGAGCACTACGACACGGTGGACGAGACCGTTGGTGAAGCCCCAACGACCTCAGGAGGGCGGAGGTGCGACGATGTGCTCGGTGAAGTAGCCCCAGTGAGCTGGGATACGACATCGATGAAGCGCACCTGATGTGGTGGAACTCGGTGTCTGTGAGGCACGTCGGTTGCGGCGGCGGACGTTTTCGGTGGACCACCTGGTGCGGTGGACGAGGGCGTAGATGAGGTAGCTCCGGTGTGGTGGTGAAGCGCGACCGTCGTCTTCGTCGTCGTCGTCTGTCATAGAGGTGGGGAACGGTGGGGAAAGAGACGAGACGAGGGAAGATTCGAGGGATGGCGGCGAATTAGGGATTTGAGCAATCTGGGCGCGGAAGGGGACGATGGAGAAGAGAGATTTTGCAGGGCTGGAATTGGGGCCGCCAGATATTTCAATCCGAAACGTGGAAGCGCAAACTTATATTGTCGTCGTCCTTTTTTTGGGGGGAGGGGGTGGGTGGCTGGGTGCTACGTTTCCGTCCGACACACGCGGCCACCCCGACAGGACTATGCTTTGGTGCCTTAAGGCACCTACCTTTGTGTCCATGACATGTGGGACCAACAGGTGGCTGGCCCACATGTCAGTCACCCAAGGGCAGTTGCCTTTAAGGTACTGAAGCAGCGTCCACCCCGACAAGACCGTGGTCTGCCAGGTGCGCCTACATTTGAGAATGCAAACGAATCTTCTTTCATTTGTAAACGAATCTGTATGTATTACCATGCCCGTGTTTTCCTTGCAATAATTAGTCATTGGAAACGAGATACTCCATCCGTTCACTTTTGTAAGTCATTTCAGACAACTTAAAATGAACTGTTTTGCACATTGTCTGAAATGTCTTCAAGGTCTTATAAAAGTGAACAGAGAGAGTACTATAAATTAATTAATGAGGAGTTATTTGAAAAAAAATCGGTACCCACGCTAACGTGGATTAGAGTGTGTCACATAATTAGTTATTTGAATTAGAGTGTGTGTCACGTAGTTAGTTATTTGATTTAGAGTGTGTGTCATGTAGCGATCTCCAATTCTAACGTGGATTTCGCATTTCACTGTATCCACGCTACTGTTTTAATACAAATTCATATGTATATGATGAACACCATGGTAGTGAGAAAACTTTTGGATGGATTCAAACATATAACCTACAAAATAGCACAACAAATTGAGTCAATGTCAACTTTTCAAAACTTAGTATGGCACGAATTCGAAATAATTACCCGTATGCCTGGTCCTCGGTTCAAATCTTACAATGTACAACAAATTGAAACATCGATATTAAGTCTCGTACTATGTACATTCAAATGTTGTTTTTAGCCCCCCCCCTGCACAAACGATACATACTTCCTGTATCGGTCAATCTTCCTCTCCTAACCACCTTAGTAAGCTATCAGTTTCCAACACACGTTCATTATTTCTCTCCATGTTTCGATCTCTAAGTCTCTCAACTACACAACCCCCTTTTCCACTCTGTTACCAAATGTATTTACCTCACACACCCGCCATTGCACCACATGCCGAGCTCTCTCTCTCTCCCCTCTCCCTCTCACTCTCTCACGCTAAATACATGCATTTCCTATCTAGCCCCTCAACCTCTCGTGCGCACGCACGCACGTTGTATATCTAGGTCACTCCCTTGAGACTATCTCACTCTTTCTTCCGCACGGCGGGCCACACTCGCTCAATCTCGCTCTCTTTATCTGAGTCTCGTTTAACCTCGTTTTCTTTCACACACAAATTATATATCTCCTTGTTCGGGCCTCGATCGACACACTCTATACTCTCTCACGCAGATTGTCTATCTAGGTCAGTCCATCCAAGCCGCCGCCACTCTTTCGACCTCATGGTGGGCCACGCTCACTCAATCTCTCTCTCTCTCTCTCTCTCTCTCTCTCTCTCTCTCCGTATGTCTCGATTGACCTTGCTCTTTCTCGGACAAAAACAATATATCACCATGTTTGAGCCCAATTCAACCTATTCACATTGTATACTCTCTCACGCACATCGTCTATCTAGGTCACTCTCTCCAACCCGTCTCACTCTTTCGATCGCACTACGACCCTATGTGATCGGTTGACATTGCTTCCTCCCACGCACAAAATATATCTACACGTCTGTGACTGGATCATCTCTCAAGCTCTATCTTACAGCCCTCACCCTTGCCAAAAGCTCAATCGGACAATATCTCTCCGGAGCATATATATTTGTTCAATGAATGTCGGACCACACTCACTTTGTCTCTCTATCTATATGTCTCTCGATTGACCTCGCTTTCTCACACCGTATCTTCCACGCGTTGAAGCTACTACCTCTCCATCCCTCGCATAGCCGGAGCTATTTACATTGCGAGGGGCACTCCAACCTTGGATTAATTTGTGTAGGCATTTATTCCGGTCGGTTTAGATTATATTTTCGTAGCATTCGGCCCACAACTACTCCAAACACCATTGCAACCCACGCAACTCCCCTAGTTGATTTCCCTCTGGCTCGGTCATCGCTCTCTCGCACATCCTTTCTCGCCTTCAACGTCGCACCATGGTATTATTGAAAAAAACTATGTTGTTCTCTTTAATTAGTATAAATAAGCTACAAAACTACACACCGATAGTCCACTTGGAATAGAACAAATTTCGACCCACAAATTAAAGTGCTACAAACTACACATCGAGGGGCCCACATGTCATGAAACAAATTTGGACCCATATACAAATTAAAAAATAAAGGACTAGGATCGAACATGCGACCGGGCCTTCAAGCCGCACGTCAATAGGCAACATACGTAGAATAGCAATGTTTGTTCACATAATGTTTTTATATTACCACAACCTAATTAATGGATAACATGTAATATTATTTTTAGTACTATTCGCCTTCACTTACTGGTGGGTTCCATGTGTGCTCTCTCTCTTTCCTCCCCTTCTGCGTTTAGACGCACGGGCAAACAGGAAGAACACGCGGGCGATGTTGCCGTTGACCATATCTAGACGCGTTCACAAGTCACGGCACCAGTTTCACGTACTAGCAGCACTAGTCAGTGTGTACGTGCAATGCACGTTAATTTGGAAGTATATTAAGTGCATGCGGATATTAACTACTATGATATTATTTGCGTGTTGTCATGTGATTAGCACTATTTTTGGCATGAAATTAACTGCACGCTAAACATGTTCAGCGCTCGACATTGAAGCAGTCTAGGTCGTTGGATGACAAGGAATACATGTGGTTGATGATGTTTTATATTTAATTTGATACGGATCTAGCAGAACATTCAATCGATCAAACCATACATTTCGTTTAGTCTGACTTCGACTTTAAATTATACGACGATCGATATAAAATAAACGGAAATGATAAACGTTCGGATTTTAAGCATGGTAATCCGAACGTTTTTCATGGCAAATTTAGATTACGCGGCGGTGGCGGGGGTGTCTCGCAGTGGGAAGAAGCTCCTCTGCCGTGCTCTGTGTGTCAATGGGCCACTTACCGATGGCGACGGTGCCGTCTTGCGCGTTGTTGGTGTACTTCTGGACGTTGGCCTAGCTTCAAGGAAGGCCAAAATGTTCTGGACTTCGGAGCGAGTCAACTGGCGGGAGGAGGCGACTGGCGTTGGTGCAAGGAAGTGGTCGATGGCGGCCATCCATGCCGCTGAGGGGGGCACTGGCACCCACGCGGGGACAGGAGCTGTCAACGGCGTGGCGGAGACATTCGTGTGCATGGGCGCGCACGTCAGTGCACGCACAGGCACATGTGCTGGCAGGTGCATGGGCACCAGCACGGGCGTGTGCGTTAGTGCACACGTAGGCGCATGCACTAGTAGGTGCACGGGCGTGTGAAAGTCGGCGGGGACCTCGTGGAACCCTGTGGTATCAAGCTCGGCGACAATGTGCGGCTCCCAGCCCATCAATGCGACAGGGATGGGCGCCGGCGCAGTCGGGGCGACGGGAGCCGGAATGGGAGCGGGGACAGGCGCGGCGTCTTCCCGCAAGACCAGTTCAAGCTCGTCCCAAAGCGCCTTATGTTCTTGAGACTCCGGCTGGGTGTCTTCCTCATGAAACTGGAACACTAAGGGCAGACCATCGTTATGCGGCATGGAGTACGTTTAGGTCAGGAGAGTTGGAGGTAGACGACAGGAGAATCAGAGAGGAAGAGAGTGGATTGTAGCGATACCGGGTAGTGCGGGGTTGATTTTAAACTGCGGCGCCGACGACATTAAAAGTGGGAGCAGTTGGGACGACGGTGGGCGGCGGAGCCTGGACAAAGGGCTCGCCTCCCGGTGAGTCTGCACAACGGTCTGCTCGCACACCTCCCTGACAGCCGGCGCAGCGGTCTGCTCGCACGCCTCCCATCGACTCACACGCTTGCTGGGACGGCACCTGCCGATGAGAAGCGGAGACTCGTGGCGGCACGTAAACGCCCATGGTTTCAATAGTGAAAGCGTCCGCCTTAACGTAATAGGTCTTTGTTCCAAAATACCTTGGCTCTTCATTTGTGCAACTTGTCATAAGCAGCATGTCTCGAATTGAAGAAAAAACTTACGAAGTAATATTTGTGCCATATCACGTGACGATGCTCAGTTTCAAGAATTTATGCTCACTTTTGGATTTTATGAAATTTAAGATCCAGGATTCAAAACAATATCATAACCTGCATCATGCAGTAAATTTTCAAGCCGTACATCTGTCATGTTGTATTTCTTAAGAAAGGATTTGGTCAAAGATTTTTCTTAGTTAGACTTCAGACAAGTTATATATGCACAGTAAAAGGATAATCCATCCGTACCAGTGCATTGCCTGATATATTAACTCAAGTACTAGGCACGAACAAACGGGCTCAATTCTGTGCTCATCCTGGCATAGTAGTAGTAGTACTAGGAAATGCAGTTGACGGGTGACCTTGACGAGTGGCGACTGAGGGAATTGAACCATGCTCGGCACGGTAGGTAACGTTTTTTAGTTACTAAAGCATCCCTCCATTGTTCATCGGTAGTCATTATGGACCGGGCACATGAGGGGAATTTCCTAGGGCTAGAATTCTGGCCGCCAGATATTTTGACTTGAAACACCGAGGCTCGACTGGTTGGGGTTGCCTAATGTGCGTACCACGCATGCCACCGAAGGACACGAGCCCGGTTTTTTTAAGGATCAACACGAGCCAAGGTCTGGCTGGTATGCCATTGGGTTCTACCATTCGAGAATACGAAACGAACCTTTTAAATTGTCGAACGAATATATGTGTATTACAATACCCGTATTTTCCTTGCAAATACTAATCCCAACGTGGTCATTGATTCATGACGAGTTGTTGAATTAGAGTGAGTTTGTGATATAGTGATCTCAACATGGATTTCACATTTCATGGTATCCCTAGTAACTTTTCCAATGCAAATTCAAATTTAAAAGATGAACAATATGGAGGTGAGAAAACTTTGTATGTATCAAGCATATGACCACACACACACACACGCACACGCACGAACACAACAACAATCCAATAAGTATAGTGCATCTATTTTTCCAAACCATGCATGTATGACATGAATTCAAAAATACTCCTTCTATTCCTAAATATTAGTCTTTTCGAGAGTTCAACAAGTGACTACATACGGAGCAACATGAGTGAATCTAGACTCTAAAATATGTCTATATACATCCGTATGTGCCAGTCCATTTGAAGCCTCTAAAAAGACTAATATTTAGGAACGAAGGGAGTAAAATGTAAGACATCCATGGTCCTCAGTTCAATATTTAAAATGAACATGAAACTGAAACATGAATATTAAGTCTAGTACTACAGTACATGCAAATGTTGTGTTTAGGCGGAGCTATGATTGTCGGGGGTCAACCCCTCGACCTTAGATAAAATTGTGGAGCTCTGTTTTGGGTTGTTTAGATTATATTTGTCCCCACCCTCCCAACCACCGATTTGTTGTGCACCCCCACCCCTCCTCCCTGGGAGAATATCATGTGGCCCCATACCTTAGATGCTATATGCCGATACGAGTTGCTTGGAGCTTGTAGATCTGAGATATAGTAGCTCACATGATGTGTCTTAATTTTTTTGCAGGAAACCTTGATGAGTTTGAGAATTGCACACAATTTGTACAAAAATTACTTAGATGCTCTTTGATCCCATATCCAACGACCTCGAAGCTCGTATCACCGTAGCATCTAAGATGAAGGAGGACATCATATTCTCCTGTATGTAAGAATATCATGTGCTACCACACCTTAGATGCTTTGGTGATACAAGCTCTTCGGAGGCGTTGGATTTGTGACCCAACACCTCCTCCGTGGTTTGAATGGTTTTTCGCAGAAAAGCCCCAAAAGAGTTCGGCCACTTCTTACAAGCACAAAGACTGCTCAGATGCCATTGGATCTCAGATCAAACGACCTCCAAGCTCGTATCACCGTAGCATCCAAGCTGCGATAGCACCTTATGTTTTCTCGCACGGGAGAGTATGAGGTGCTCCCGCACCGTAGATTCTATGGTGATACGAGTTCACTGAGATCTAACAGCCCATAGTAGGAGGTTTGAATGTTTTTGCAATATACAGCTGATAGAGTTTGGGAAATGCGCAGAAAGTACAAGTACTATGCATGTGCCATCTGATCACTGATCATACGACCTAGATGCTCATATCACCATAGTGGATAATTAAGCTACGGGGAGCACCTAATATGAGCACCAGGGAGCCGTTGGATCTAAGATGCAACGACACACACGAGGCCTGAATGTTTTATTTGCAAAAAAACCTTTGGAGAGTTTGGAAATTGCGCATAATTACAAAGACTACTCCCAAGCCATTGGATCTCACTTCCAATGGTGTAAAAACTCGTATCACCATAGTATCTAAGCTGCGGGGTGGATGTGATATTCTATGCCGCTGTCATTTTTGTTCGTAAACTTGCAAAATACGTGTAACTCGTGCCGTTACTTGTCTAACCGCGCAAAGTGTTTGTTCAAAAAAACAATCCTACACAGAAATATCGGAACAACACACGGGGGTCCCACTTGTCATTAATCAAATTTGGACCTAAAACTAACAAATCTGAAAGACGAGATTCGAACTGGCAATCTGGACTACAAAGCATAAGTCGATAGCCTGAAAAAATGAACGGTTGTTGGCTTTGTCCCATAACTTGATTTTATACAGTACTTGCGTTGAGTAGAGTAGAGGGAGTGCGCCGTCAACACGTGCATGACCGTTGTCTCACTTACTGGTGGGTCCCAGGTCTGCGATCTCAATCTCTCTTCTCTCCATCGTCTAACCTTTGCACGGGCACACACGAAGAGCGGCACTTGCTTGCCGTGGTGTTATTACAACTAAAAAAAGCTTGGAAAATAGAAGAATTGCCTAGAACAAGAGACGTTGTGGCTGGTCGAGACGGAGCTAACCACATCTATCCTCCGTGCCACGTTTGCATGATGAAGCTGTGTGGCTAGCAGGGTGTTTTCGACTTACTGGCTGGGTCCCGAGGTCGAACCATAGGTACTACATATGATACAATATATTTTTACACACACATTTTTCCTCCGTGCCGAGACGTGGCACACCCTACTGCGCAGTTTCGGGGTCCTCCCGGGTGGTGCACGCATATATTCTTCCTGACGTGGGACACCCTACCGCGCGTTTTCTGGGTCCTCCTCAGTCATAGCGCCGAAGCAAGTAAATGAGTCATCAAATCACGAAAGACCACCTTTCCCGCCGAGTACATCAGTGAAGCATGGTGGCTAGCTAGTTGGGCTAGTTCGACCGATTAGCTAGGCTGCCGCCACATTTGTTTTTTCACCTCGATTAGCTTGGCTAGCTAGTTGGGTTTTCTCATGGAGAACCAAGTACGAATTCTTCATCCATCCCCGATAAATCCAAGTCCCTTGGTCGCAGGTAATCCTAGGATGGCAGCCGCCGCCGTTGATGCATTTTTCTTCATACTGAATCTAGTGTGTTTAAGTTGCAGTGCCCAAAGTGCGAGTACCATACAGATTTCTGCGCCTTCGGCGAGACGCCACACTTGTTCCTTCTCATCCTAACACAACATTTTGAAACGTGCACAGTATGTTCCTAGAATCCTCTTTTCTATCCGGGAGGGTGGTTTTTTTTGAACATGCTGTGTTCTCATATTATTTTTCCTGCAGTGTATTATTTGCTCTGCCAGAACATATGTACTCAAGATGCTCAGCCTTGCCATAATTGAATACACTAGTTTAATGGTCACAGTGAAGACAAGCCATGGATATTACTTCCGAGTTGGGTTCATGAACCAAGAAGATCGCTGCTTTTTTTATGGCCGAACTTGGATAAACTTTCTCAAGTGTTACGGACTGAAAGTTGGCGCACAAATGTTGATGGAAATAGCAGAACCTGGTCTCGTCTTCACTGCATTCTTCCACCCCAACGTCGTTCCAATTGTTCATCCATGTTAGTTTTGTATCTGGTTCTTGCTTGTTGCCTCGATTACTTCTTAATCCACCTATTCTGTGTAACTAATCACAATTTAACTTTAGAAGTAGCAACAAATCTCTCACGAAGATGCTACTTCTAACTAATACTTTCTTATAATTGGTGGCACGTGTAGGTTTTTTCAGAGTTAAGCAATCTGCTTGTTTGTTACTCTGTAATAACTCGGCTGTTACTAATGGCACTGAAGTTGACTGGATCGACATCCACAAGTTCCTACACTTTATTGATCGTCTTGAGGTCCTTGTGGGGCGTTTCAGTGGTGGAAGGCCACGTGGGATATGTGTGCCACTGTTGCACTTGTTGAACAGGTCCAACTGTGTCGAGAAACTTATGGTACGAGCTGTTTTCTATTATATATGTTGTTCATAAACTATTGCTTATACACAGTTTTACAGCTGTGATCTTCTTGAAACAGGAACTGCCGAGTTCTATTGTTCCTATACAGATGCCTGACCATGGTCGGATCAGACTTGCACTTGGTCACAACATGATGTTTATGTCGACCTACTCAATTCCCCCTGGAGATGAAAAGATACTTATTCATGGGTGGTCTCAAATAGTGAAGGCCCGTCCATCTTGGAGAATAGGACAGAAGATTATGTTCATGCCTTTCCATGGCTCTAAAGCGAACATCCTGTTTATTGACCACGTTGCGAGATGAAGCCGCTTTTAGAAGGTTGCGGATGTGCAGGGTGGCGCCTGGGCCTTATCCTGGGGCTTGGCGGCCTCACCCTTGGTTAACTGTAGGCAAAGTAGCACTGTTCGAGGCATGCTTTGTATGGTTGAACCTGTATAAGTACTCATACTGCTTTCAGCTTTGGTTGTTAAGTGCCCCTGCTGGTTTCAGTTAAGGTTGTTAAGTACTCCTGCTGCTTTTACAGTCTGTCGTGTTTCTTCAGTCCTGTCTTCCTCCAGCCGCCAAAACCAAACCAACGCCGGCGGGGCCGCCTGCTTCCGCCTCCCATGGCTGGCCGTGCCTCAATGCACACATCGCCGCCCCACCATCTCCTAAATTGTTAATGCCGACGTCCTCTGCGTGCTTTGGTGCACTCGCTGCAGCGCAGCCCTCTCGCGTTGTCAACATGGTCAACAAACAACAGGAATCGGCAGAAGTACGTGGAGAGGACGACAGTAGGGGCCCACCACTTCAGCGTATGGAAAAATAAAATGCTTCCTCCTAGTGTTTTCCTGACATCTGGGACCCATGACATTGTGAGTGTATATAGTCAATAGACAAGAAAACAACACAAGATCGGCTGACACCTGGGACGTAGCTACTCGAGCAGTATTTTTTTGTTTGGTATTGTTGAGACGGAGCGGGGTTTGAACTGGGCTGTGGCCCGTCTAGCCCAGGCTTATATTTTATGTTCACCATGTGACCAGCCCATCTATTTTTCTTCATGAAAATGAGCCCAGTTTATTTTTTCTGAAGAATACCCAATCCAGGCCTACTTATTTTTCTACGCCCTGATGGGATGCAACTCTTTCAAGACGCCTGCAAATCTTGAAAGTAATATGAAGTGGGTTGTAAATATAAAAACAGATGACAAATTGGCAATTACTTTATAATTTTTGATTTTTTTTCACATTTTCAGATTCCTATTTCACTGGGCATTAACCTAATTTAAATATATCTTCAAAGCACTTCAAATCTGGCTCGACATTTCGGTATTAAAAATAGTTTGGAACCCACAGAAATATGCGAAATTGGCCCTGGCCAACCAAAAAAACGACTGCAATAAATTGCATAAGAAGTTGCCATGAGCTATATATAAATTATTAAAAAAAAGAGGGAGTGGTCTGACTTGTGGGCCTGTTCAGTTGACGCGTATGCAAGATTTTTTAGTTATTATGTACGTCAACAAACGATTCTAGCAGACGTAACCGTTGGATGTCAATCCAACGGCCGTAGTGCTTCTTCAACCTCTGGTCTTCTTGCTCCAGCCGCCCAAAGCAGCGCCAGTCGTGCCGCCTGCTCCTGCCGCCCGTGGCCGGCTGTGATGCCGCGGAGGCCTCACTGCCCCCTAGTACTCCCACCGCTGGCCAAGCCATTCCTCTACGCACCCACACCCCCTATTATTCTGCGGCGACGGCAGCCTCACACCGTAGCCGAACGAGTGAACCTTCATACTCCTCTACGCGTGGGCATCCACTGCCGTGTCTTCCCCAGCTCACTACAAGAAATACGCTATCTTGTGACCTCCACTATTGGTCACTAAAAGGTCATAGTTTTTCATTTGCGACCTTTTTGTGACCAAAAACAGAAGGTCAAAAGCTGACGGTCGTAAACTGACTATAGCGACCTTTCTTCTGGAATGGTCGTGGACGTTTATGACCAAATGTGTCTACTGTGGCGTTTTGGTCACTAGCAACCTCCCCAGTCCATGTAGGCATCCAGCATGGCAAGCTGATGTGGCACAAGATTCAGCCCGGTCCATTTCAGTGCTTTAGATGGGCCGAGCCCATTAATTCAGCCTTTTTACTGTATATTTTTTCTGTGAATTTTGTCTAGCTACATGGGCCTGGCCCAACAATTTGGCCTTTTTTTATATTTTGGGCCATGGCCTTTTTAGTTTTTCAGTATATATTTTTCAATCTGGTCCCACAAGTTAGATGGGTCCCACTTGTCATAATCTCCTATATTGGTCCCACATGTCAGAAATGTGAGCATTGTTTAGATTATTTTCACAAACGGGCCCACTAATCAGGTTTACATTTCACACGTCTTCAAATCACAAAAATAATCAATATTTTAAATAGAACAGAAAAAATGTAGAATTTCTTAGGCCTGGAGCTCCTGTACATAGTCTATTACAATCTGTGCATAGTGTATTACAACCTAGATATGCCTACTATTACAGTACTATAATATTTACAGTTTATTACAGTCAAACAGAACAAATCTTTGCTGCTAGGGCTACACGCCACTTTGAACTTGAAATTTCCTAGGCCTGGAGCTCATGTAGGCTACCTTTTGAGCTGTAGATTTTGACATTTCCACCCTGTTACATGAATAGGCTAAGAAGAATCAAAACAAATGGACCGAATATATTATCAACATTCCATTCAAAAAAGGACAGTTCTATATATAGACTGATAACACAAATCCAGCTAGTACCATGCTTTTTTATTCATAAAAGAAAATAGAGACTATGAATATGCATGAAGTGCAGGTCCTGTAACCTCACTGTAACACATTGCACCTAAAACAACAATGCCATTCTACTACCAAGGCCATCCATTACATAGGCAAGATCTAACATAACATAACATGACATCCATTCTACTAGTCAAAACACATACACTAACATGACAAACGCAGGAGAGAATCAAGGGAACCGAGAGAGACACCGTCGATCTGGATTGAGTTAGCATTTGTGAGAAGGTAGATGATCACCATGGTGTGCTTGATGATGCACACGACCATCATCTTCTTTCCATCGTTGCATCTGTGCGCTCGATGATGGGGGTACCAATCCATCCAAGTAGAACAAAATATAAGAATAAGAATAAGAATAGGTACAGAACATGTGCAACTCTCTAAATTGATAATAGAAATGAAAACTGTAAGAATGAGTTTTCGAATCCAGGCATGTGAAATTTTAAGTACGGGCAGAATAGATCTAACAAACCAGACCATGATCATCATGCACATCAGGATTTACGGTTCTAGCAAAACAGTAAAGAGATGGACATACACGCAGCAAGCATACCAGCTACTACATCACCATTCTCGTGACCACAGACATCACCATTCACTAATAATTCCCATTGGGAGATCAAACTATGCATCCAACAAGCTACAACAATAGGGAATGCAGAAAAATTATGACTCGAGATGACAAATCAACTGGGTGCATCTAAATTTGAACAAGCACGGCAAGACAACAACCGCATACTAATGCGGCGAATCAAATCTGCACGCAGGAGCAGCGCCGTTCGTGGCATCCACATGAGGACACGCAACATCAAGAACATGGCACATGACAGCAACAGACCTAGATCTAGGATGGAGGGAGGGGGAGCTTACACTTGCGGATGCGGGCGGCCGGGTAACCGCACAAGGAGCAGGTGCTCTTCTGGAGGTGGAAACTGCGGCGGCCGCAACGGATGTAGAATTGAAGAGGGTCCTCATGTAGCAGTAGCAGCAGCGGCATGAAGAATTGAAGACCGACCAACAAAGCCTGCAATGCAAACAGAGAGGCATGAGGAAACTGAATCCAATCACATCAAATCAAATCGAGCTGCTGCACCTTGACCTTGAGGAAAAAAACCTCATCTCATCTCATCTCAGGGAAGAATAAGAAGAAAAAAATATATGGCTGCTGCTCCATGACCATGACCTTGAATTGTTGCTGCTGCACCAGATCAAGGAAGAAGAAGACCTACAAAAAAAGGCCAGCAGGACTCAATAGTTGGAGCTTTCAAGCACTTCTTCAATTTGTGGTTTCACAAGACAGAATAACTTTGGAGTACTCTAAACTGGAATAGGCAGATTAGTTATTTTCTTGATCTGAAGTTTGACATATACGATAGTGAGACATGTAAGAAGCAGAACAAGTCCAAAGCCACAACCTCAAATCAGGAACAAAAAACATGCCAGCTTGGCCATGCTCTGCCTAGAGTTATTGTAGCAAATTATGAGCACTCAGCAAGCATATATGAACATATAAATCCACATACTGGACATTTATGGCAGTTCTAGTAAAATATCAAAAGCAGGGAGAGATAGGTCAGGGAGAGATAGTTCTAGAGCATGTTATTGTTAACCTTTGCAACTGAAGAAGACACAAAATAACTAGGTGGATCAGCATGAATGAACAAGCTGAAGGGTGAGTGTCTAATGTCAAAATCTACAGCTCAAGAGGATCCTGTGTGGATCAAGCCAAAGTGTTAAGGCTACCTTCTAAACGTGGGGTATAGAAGTATTTAATATTAGCACACAAATTTAAGATCAGCTACTAGATTTGACTTGGCTTCTCCAGCAGGGGAAGACAGAACAGCTCAGATCACTTGCTTTTTTCAGACCAAGAAGAAGAAAAGCACAACAAATCATAGAGGCTCTCTGATTGTCCTTGCCACAAACAAGAATCAACAAGTCAGTGCTTCCCTTGTGTCGTACTATATGAGTATAACAGATCTGTCTAGTTTGCCTAACTGGATGCTTTCTGACCAAAAGTAACACTTACAATGGAGCAAATATGGACAGTGTTAGACAACACTAGCATGGAAGTGGCATACACTTTGGTGAGAAGGTACTGCACGATTGACTCGTGAGAGGGCCGGTCGGTCGGATAAGGGTAATAATCTTACCTGCGACGGCCGCGATGCCCATGCCGCGGTAGCGCTCCATGAACATGTCCACGGCATCCTTGAACACGCCCGACCGCAGTAGCAGAACCATGATGTTGTTGAACATGATCCCTACACGCGCCGCACCAACAACCGAACGACTAGAGCACATCAAACAGGAGGGTTATGGTTGTTTAGTAGTAATGGTTTCGCACGGAGATGGGCGGACAGACCTTGCTTGGGGAAGTGCGGGACGACGCAAATGGCGTCGGAAATGCCCGTGGCCGCCCTTCTTGGCCGGCGCCTGTGCCTCCGCCACGTTGCCGCCGCCCTCGCTGCGGCTAGCATATGGAGTAGTAACGTCGAGTGTGGCGGTGTCGAGGGGGGCGAGGGATCCCTGTAGGCGGAGGACGTCAGCGTCCAACGCGACGGCGCGGCGCGGCAGCGTGTCCTCGTCGGCGGCGCGGCGCACGGCGAGGGCAGCCACCGTGTCCCGCAGCTCCCGCGCCGCCTCGGTCGCCGCGGAGCAGGGAGCCGTGGCGATGTTCCGAGATTCGGCGATGGGATTGGGCTCGTTGCGGTCATGGCGGTGCACCGGACCGTTGAGTTAGAGCAGGGAACTAGGGCAAGGGAGGAGGA
>NC_057795.1:545805099-545807384 GCF_018294505.1 Triticum aestivum
TGACATGTGGGCCGAACAGGTGGCTGGCCCACATGTCAGTGACCCAAAGGCAGGTGCCTTTAAGGCACCAAAGCAGCGTCCACCCCGACACGACCCTAGTCTGCCTGGTGCGTGCTATGTCTTGAGCTTACGTTGGTTTTGCTCGAAGAGAAGAGGGTGATGCAGCAAGTGTAGCTTAAGTATTTCCCTTAGTTTTGAGAACCAAGGTATCAATCTAGTAGGAGGCTCCTCAAAAGTCCCACGCACCTACACAAACAAACTGAGAACTCGCAACCAACGCGATAAAGGGGTTGTCAATCCCTTCACGGCCACTTGCGAAAGTGAGATCTGATAGAGATAGTATGATATGATAAATATATTTTTGGTATTTTATAATATAGATGCAAAAAGTAAAGATGCAAATAAAGGTAGATTGGAAGCAAATATGATAAGAGATAGACCCGGGGGCCATAGGTTTCACTAGAGGCTTCTCTCGAGATAGCATAAGTATTACGGTGGATGAACAAATTACTGTCGAGCAATTGATAGAAAAGCGAATAATTATGAAATTATCTAGGCATGATCATGTATATAGGCATCACGTCCACAACAAGTAGACCGACTCCTGCCTGCATCTACTACTATTACTCCACACATCGACCGACTCCTGCCTGCATCTAGAGTATTAAGTTCATAAGAACAGAGCAACGCCTTAAGCAAGATGACATGATGTAGAGGGATAAAATCATGCAATATGATATAAACCCCATGTTTTTATCCACGATGGCAACAATACAATATGTGTCTTGCAACCCTTTCTGTCACTGGGTAAGAACATTGCAAGATTGAACCCAAAGCTAAGCACTTCTCCCATGCCAAGAAAGATCAATCTAGTAGGCCAAACCAAACTGATAATTCGAAGAGACTTGCAAAGATAACTCAATCATACATAAAAGAATTCAGAGAAGAATCAAATATTATTCATAGATAAACTTTATCATAAACCCACAATTCATCGGATCTCAACAAACACACCACAAAAAGAGATTACATCGAATAGATCTCCACAAGAGAGGGGGAGAACATTGTATTGAGATCCAAAAAGAGAGAAAAGCCATCTAGCTAATAAGTATGGACCCGTAGGTCTGTGGTAAACTACTCACAACTCATCGGAGGGGCAAGGATGTTGATGTAGGGGCCCTCCATGGTTGATTCCCCCGCCGACAGAACGCCGGCAAAGGCTCCAAGATGGGATCTCGCGGATACAGAAGGTTATGGCGGTGGGAATTGTGTTTCGGGTGCTCCCTGGATGTTTTCGGGGTACGTAGGTATATATAGGAGGAAGAAGTACGTCGGTGGCCGCCCGAGGGGCCCACGAGACAGGGGGCGCGCCCTATAGGGGGGGGGCGCCTATCTCGTGGGAGCCTCGGCTGCTTCTTGGCTTGCACTCCAAATCCTCTGGATCACGTTCGTTCCAAAAAATCATGCTCCCGAAGGTTTCGTTCCGTTTGGACTCCGTTTGATATTCTTTTTCTTCGAAATACTGAAATAGGCAAAAAAAACAACAATACGGGGTGGGCCTCCGGTTAGTAGGTTAGTCCCAAAAATGATATAAATGTGTAAAATAAAGCCCATAAACATCCAAAAGGGGTAATATAATAGCATGGAACAATAAAATATTATAGATACGTTGGAGACGTATCAGTGCGCCTACATTTGAGAATGCAAATGAATCTTCTTTCATTTGCAAAAGAATCTGTATGTATTACCATACCCCTATTTTCCTTGCAATAATTAGTCATTCGAAATGAGAGACTCCCTCCGTTCACTTCTGTAAGTCATTTCAGACAACTTAAAATGAACTGTTTTGCACATTGTCTGAAATGTCTTCAAGGTCTTATAGAAGTAAACAGAGGGAGTACTATAAATTAATTAATGATGAGTTATTTGAAAAAAAATCAAAATGGTATCCATGCTAACGTAGATTAGAGTGTGTGTCACATAATTAGTTATTTGAATTAGAGTGTGTGTCACATAGCGATATCCAATTCTAACGTGGATTTCGCATTTCACTGTATCCACGCTACTTTTTAAATACAAATTCATATGTATATGATGAACACCATGGTAGTGAGAAAACTTTTGGATGGATTCAAACATATGACCTACAAAAAAGCACAACAAATTGAGTCAATGTCAACTTTTCGAAACTTAGTATGGCACGAATTCGAAATAATTACTCGTATGCATGATCCTCAGTTCAAATCTTATAATGTACACCGAATTGAAACATCGATGTTAAGTCT
>NC_057795.1:545807394-545807808 GCF_018294505.1 Triticum aestivum
CTACTTTTTTAATACAAATTCATATGTATATGATGAACACCATGGTAGTGAGAAAACTTTTGGATGGATTCAAACATATGACCTACAAAATAGCACAACAAACTGAGTCAATGTCAACTTTTCGAAACTTAGTATGGCACGAATTCGAAATAATTACTCGTATGCCTGGTCCTCGGTTCAAATCTTACAATGTACACCGAATTGAAACATCGATATTAAGTCTCGTACTATGTACATTCAAATGTTGTTCTTAGCCCCCCCCCCCCGCACAAACGCTACATACTTCCTGTATCGGTCAATCTTCCTCTCCTAACCACCTTAGGAAGCTATCGGTTTCCAACACACGTTCATTCTTTCTCTCCATGTTTCGATCTTTAAGTCTCTCAACTACACAACCCCTTTTTCCACTCTTGT